>NW_016107429.1:0-46257 GCF_001604975.1 Cebus imitator
TTCGAGGTCACGGTGCCAATATGTTTGGGGTATGATGAGAGATTTCCTCCAGGATTACAGATGTCTGCGTTCCTACTGTATCCTCATGAGGCATGAAGAGAGAGATCTACAAATTTATTGCCGTAAAGTTTTCTCTCATCCATGTTTTCACTGTGTCCAACAAATTTTGTAATATTTTTATTTTCTCTCAGTTCAATCTATTTTGCTTTTCCTCAAGAGTTCTCTTTTGACCTAAAAGTTATTTTAAAATGTTTTATTTCATGTGTTTTGAAATTTATTCTTATCTTTGTTATTAATGTCTAGTTTGTTTCCATTATGGTTGGATAATTAAATTCATATTGATCTTTTAAATTTGTTGAGGTTTGTTTTATAATCCAGTATATGATCTATTTAGGCATAAGTTATGTGACATTTGAAAAGAATCTGTATTTTGCAGTTGGTGGTGGAATGCTCTAGAAATATAAATTAGATC
The DNA here is from genome assembly GCF_001604975.1 of Cebus imitator. Taxonomy (NCBI): domain Eukaryota; kingdom Metazoa; phylum Chordata; class Mammalia; order Primates; family Cebidae; genus Cebus; species Cebus imitator. Next base: position 473 of record NW_016107429.1, read on the forward strand.
CTATTTGTTGATGTTGTTGAGTTCTTCTATATCTTTGCTGATGCTCTCTCCATTTGTTTGATCAAATGTCAAGGCAGGTATATTGAAATTTTTCATGATAGTGGTTGCTCTAGTTATTATGTGATATATGTATAACTTACCATAGCTTTCTGGTGTTTTTATTTTGTCAGTTTGATTGGAGAACAGAAACATCATCTACATTTATGTCTCTTACCTTCTTACCTTTATAATATAATTTCTTTAAATATTGGGAAAGATATGGACATCTAAGTACATGAAAATCAAAGTTTTCCAGTTACAACCCAAAGTAGACTACACTAAGACATGTTACAAGCAAACTGTCAGTAGCCAAAGACAAAGATAAAAATTTGAAAGTAGAAAGAGCAAAGAGATGTGTCAGATACAAGGGAATCTGGAAGATTTATCAGCAGAAACTTTGCAGGTCAGGAGATTAAAATGATATATTTAATATATTGGTGAAAATTTTAAAAAAGAAAAGGAAGAAAGAAAAGAAAGGAAAATAAAAAATATTTTATGCAGAAAAAGCTCTCTTTCAGAATTGAAGAAAAATAAAGGCCTTCTTCCAACCAATAATATTTTACCCAGAAAAGCTGTCTTTCAGAACTGAGGGAAAAATAAAGAACTTTCCAGACTACTGAAAACTGAGGGCATTCATCCCCACCAGAGCTTCCTAAAAAAAAAAAAAAAAAAATCTTCAAAAAAAAAAAAAAAAAAAAAAAAAAAAAGAAGAATACTTATTAATAACATGAGGACGTATGAAAATAAATAACTCATTGGTAAAAGGAAGTAGATAGTCAAATTTAAAATACTCTAATACAATAATGATGTTTAAATTACTTTAAATCTAGTAAAAGATTAAAAGAAAAAAGTATATAAAAGAACTATAGCTACAATAATTTATTAATTAATGCAGAATTTAAAAAGTAAACTGTGATGTCAAAAACCTTAAATGTTTGTGACATTGTTAGTGAAAGTGTATGTTTTGTTTTCAATTAAAGTTGTTGTTAGTTTAAAATAGACTGTTATAACTATGAGATATTTTAAGTAAGACCCATGATAAACACAAGACAAAAAATATATAGCTAGTACACAAAGAAAAAGAGAAAATAATTAATATTATTATTCAAAATCATCAAATTACAAAGGAAGGCAGCAATAGAGAAAGTAAAGAATAACCACAAAGCAGCCTGGAAATAATTAACAAAATGGCAATAATATGTCCTTATGTATCAATGTTTTAAATGTGAATGGAGTAAATTTTTTAATAAGAACACATGGAGTGGCTGAGTGGATTTGAAAAAGACCTAACTACATGTTACCTACAAGACAGTCATTGTGACTTTAAGGACACATATAGACTGAAACTGAAAGGCTGGAAAAAGATATTCCATGCAAATGGAAATGTAAAGAAAGCAAAGACAAATATATTTGTATCAGATAAAATAGACTAAGTAAAAAACCGTAACCAGAGACAAGGAGGGTCATTACAGAATAATAAAGGGGTTAATTTTTCAAAAGTATGTAACAATTGTTAAGTATATATTTATACATCAGAACACCTAAGTATGTAATGCAAATATTAACATATCTTCTCTAGCTCAAGAGCTCATTCTGGAGAACAGACCATAATCTGGGTCACAAAATAAGTATTAAAAAATTTAAGACTGAATTATATCAAGTATCTTTTATGATTAAAATGGCATGAAACTAGAAATAGATAAAAGAAATTTAGGAAAACTTACAAACAAGTGAAAATTAACACACATCTAAACAACTAATGGTTAAAAGAGGAAATAAAATGAATAAATATTTAAAAATAAAGCACAACATAACTAAACCTAAAAAATGACTCCAAAAAAGTTCTAAGAAAGAAATTTATAAAGAAAATGCCTACATGAAGAAAAATATATCTCAAATAAATAACACAAGAAAATGGAAAAAAAAAAAAAAAGATAAACTAAGCCCAAAATTTTTAGAAGGAAAGACATGACAAAGATCATAGCAAAAATAAATGAAAAAATGGCCTGAAAAATAATAGAAAAGACAAATAAAACTGTTTTTTCTTAAAAGAAATAAACAAAATTGACAAGCCTTTACCTAGAGTAGGAAGAAAAAGAGATATAAAAATAAAACCAGAAAGAGGAGGAAATACAATTGATACCACAGAAATACAAAAGAGAAGAGACTACTATGAACAATTAAATACCAGATAATTGGACAAACTAGAATATATGGGTAAATTCCTAGACACATACACTCCAATAAGACTGAATAAAAAAAATTAAAAAGTTGAATAAACCAATAATGTGTAAGGGCATTGAATCCCTAATAAAAAGTATCTTATCAAAATCCAGAACCTGCCAACTTCATGAGTGCTTTTTAGCCAATATTTAACAAATAATTAATATTAATGCTTATAAAAATCTTCCAAAATATTGAGGAGGAAAGAATGCTCAAGTATTCACTTTACAAGGTCAGCATTACTCTGATACAAAATCCAGACAAGAACACTACAAAAAAAAAATTATAGGCAAATATCTCTGATAAACACTGATGCAAAATTCTCAACAAAATACTAGTGCAGTAAACTAAATAGCAATTTAATATATCATACACTACGCTCAAGTGAGATTTATGCATGGGATGCAAAAATGTTTTAATATTATGAATAAAATCTGTGATAAATCACATTAATAAAATGAGAGAAACAATCATATGAACATCTCAATAGATATGGAGAAAGTATTTGGCAATATGTAACATCATTTTATGATAACCACCTCTAAACAATTTAAGTATAAAGAGATGTTTCTCAACAAAATAAAGGGCACATATAACAAGCTCACAGCTAACATACTCCATAGGGAAGAGATAAAACTTTTCAAGGATCTGTATCAGCAACATGATTCCTAATTTCATCACTTCTATTCAACATAGTACTGGAAGTCATAGCCAGAGCAATTAGGTAAGAAAAAATAAAAATAAAAAAGCATCTAAATGGAAAAGCAAGAAGTTAAACTGTCTCTAATTGCAACTGACATTATTTTTATATATAGGAAGGCTTACAGGCGTCACCAAAAATCTTCTAGAGATCAGTAAACACAGGATATACTTTACACAAAATCATTGTGTTTCTGTACACCAACATAGAGCTAGTCAAAAATAAAATTAAGAAAATAATCTGATTTACAAAATACCACAAAGCAAAAAATCCTTTCTTTTGGTTGAGAAGTAACAATGAGGGACAGAGGGATTACCCTGGGGCCTAAAGAAATTGTTGGGAATGATGAATATGTTCATTATCTTCATTGTGCTGATGGTATCATGGAGGTAAATTTATGTTAATACTTATCATATTATACTATTTAAATATTTGTGTTTTTCTGTTTAGTTACATCTATAAATCTATGAGCAAAAATCTTAGGACAGTGCTGGCATGTGATAACTATGTATTACTATCATTATAACAATTATGTATATGCATTTACTAGTTAAAATATACATTTTATTATAGATATTTATAACATATGTATCTGTATATATCTTCCAATTTTTTTAAAACCTGTAATTCAGTTTTCTGTTTTCACATTTGAAACAATTTTTTAGTACTTTGACTCTAGTCCTGGAAAGTGAAATGAACGGCTTTTCTGACAACTAGGTTAGTTGGAAGGTTGACATTTTTTCTATCTACAAACAAGAGTGCAACATAAACATTAGCTAGCAGAACCTGGACGTTTCTGAGCAATAGCGTCACCTGCAAAAGAAATAATTTGGCATTATGCAATTTATTCTGTTTTATAGCTTTGGAATTGATCAGATGGCTAATGTAGAATATGAATATCAATTAATTCAAATTTCAACACCAATAAAATGTTCTTTGCTTTCTAGTCACCATCATGACCTTTCTTCATTCTCTTTATTACCTGTCATTCTCATTATGTAACACTCATTAAAATATGTTCAGTTATGAACTTAATCCATAGGTGTCTAGTATAATTTTCTTATTTTCTCTCTTACCTGATTAGATTCTTTTATTCTCACACTTACTAAAGAATCTGGAACGGAAAACATATAAAATTATAAATAATAGTTATCACATGATTATATAGCATTAAAATATAAATGTATTAGGGAAAGACCATGAGGTTAAAAGGGAACAGTGTATTAATTGCCTGGTATTTTTACTGAAGTGATTGATGGCTGCAAGGCATATGATTTCTCCACAAAAAGTTTTAATAGGACTCAATGATTTTTGTCCTGTGATCTCAGCTTTCCTAGACTTGGAAATGGACATATTATATAATTAAATTAGTAACTTCAATGTGGATAGCGGCCTACTCTCCTATTTTAACTCAAATATATTGACTAAAACACACAGGGTAAAATAAGCACAACATTTCATGTGATCATATACAAAAAAGGCTTTTAATAATTCCAGAACAGAGGAATATTATTTTCATGCATGAAATTGATGTTTGACACCAGCACCGCAAGTAATGAGAAATACAGAAAACTTTGACTACTTTTGATAATAAACAATCATTTGTTAATTTTAATCTGCATATTTCAAAGGTATCAAAATATTTTATTAATAAAAAATAAATACAGTACTCAGACATTTATTAAAAATCTACAAAACCTGCAAGACTCATTCAGGAACTGAATTTGTGTCAGCGAACAATATGTCTTTGATTGTGTTTTTAAACTAAAAACAAAATTCTAAACCCCCAAACATCTGAACAAACACCACCTCTTAGCCAAGGGCATTCCAAAGTTAACCTGAATAATTAGTGAAGGCCATGATGGCAAGACGGGGTAAGACATACCACATTATAACCTCTTCCTTTTTGGAATTCAGGAAACATCGACCAGTATTAACATCAACGCATACCTTAAGTCTGACAAGAAACATTTACAATCAGTTCTCTCTGAAGCCTGCTACCTGAGGGCTTCAACTGCACGATAAAACTTGGTCCCCACAATCCCTTATCGTAACTCAAGACATTCCTTCCTATTGATTCCAGTTCTTTATTTTCTGAAGAATAGAAACTAACTTTCTAAAGAAGTTGGCAATTGGTTGAAATAGGTAAGTTATCTTCTAACTTTCTTTAGAAAGTTAGTTTATGTTCTTCAGAAGATAACTTACCTATTTCAACCAATTGCCAATCAGAAAATATTTAAATCTACCTATAAGCTGAAAGCCCCTGATATGAGTTGTCCCACACTTCCAGATCAAACCAATGTATATCTTACATGTATTCATTGATGTATTATGTCTCCCTAAAATGCATGCAAGCAAGCTGTACCCTAATTACCTTGGGAACACATCAATATCTATGAGGCTGTGTCATGGGCTCATCCCTTACCTTGACAAAATAAACTTTTTAAACTGAGACCTGTTTCAGATAATTTTGAGTTTACATGTTTTAATTCTCAAAATAAATTAGATTTTACGCGAACTTAAAAATCGATTCCCCAGCTTTTTTGCTGTTTTTTTGTTTTTTTTGAGACTGAGTCTTCCTCTGTTGCCCAGGCTGGAGTGCAGTGGCGCAGTATCGCCTCACTGCAACCTCTGCCTCCTGCATGAAAGCGATTCTCCTGCCTCAGTCTCCTGAGTGACTGGGACTACAGGTGCGTGCCACCACACCCAACTTTTTTGTATTTTTAGTAGAGACGGTGTTTCTCCATGTTAGCCAGGATAGTCTCCATCTTCTGACCCTGTGATCTGCCCGACTTGGTTTCCCAAAGTGCTGGGATTACAGGCATGAGGCACCATGCCAGGTCCGGTTCCTCAGTTTTGAAGTAGAGATATTCTCTTTGTGTCATCAAGATGGCATGAATTAAATGGAATTTAAGTCCATGTAGATCTGTTGTTTCTCATCTATAGATATGTAATCCATTCATCTATATCAACATACGAGTGCTATTGACTTCAGCAAGAATCATTATATTCAGTAACTTTGAATTAAGTCATTTAAACATACTTCAGATATTTCTAACTCAGCAATGCTGGCAATAGTAGATTATGATAAAACAACCAACAAGAAAAATAAAAGACCTAAAATATGGGATCTGTTTAAAAATACCTTTTGTTACTCTTACCACTATTGACCAATGCATTTATCTAGGAAGCACATTTATTTAGCAATTAAAGACTACATTCCTGAGTGCCTCTATTAATTTGCAAAATCACAAGTATTTGAATGTACACAGGATAAATCGTTAGAGTTCATCCTGTATGTTAAGTCACCAGTATTTTTGCTGGTCACAGGAAATTAATCATTAATTTCGTAGCAGGTTAAGGAAAGAGATGGGTCTCTGTTGTACCCAAACTTTATTAAAGTGGTACTGAACATACATTAAATAGTGGAAATATTGGCATTTTTCAAAGCTGGCCCACAACATACACATTTACTTTTTTCAAAAAATATGTAAAATGTGTTGAAAACAAGAAATATCATCCATGTAATATTTATGGTTTCTTGTACCAGAATATACAGCCTGCACCACAATATTGAGATTCTAAGGGCACATGAAACTTCAGATTTTTATCCACAATAGTTGGGTATAAGACATCATACTCTTTATTAAGGTACTACAAATCATATATAGATGACAGAAACTCTATTACTTTTTACAGTAAATTAAAGTGTTTTGAAACCAAAAGACATAAACTTATAAAAGATTTACTGAGTGGGCAATAGACAATTTAATTCAGTCCAAAATGTTTTAATGGGTACTGCTTGTTTGCTTTCTTTCTTTTTCTTTCCAGAGGCAATCATTTCACAAGGATAATCTCAAGGTTTAAAGGCATTTTGCTTTTTGACTTATTGAATACATTTTTAAATTTGGTTTATATGCATATACACGTGAAAAGATTATGATGGATAGGTATACTTGCTTACTTAATATTCACATATCAACATTACACAACTGAGAAGACAGTCTCATTCAAAAAATTCAGAATACATCTGCCAACAAAGGAATAAGCTTGTTATCTGATTTTGCTTTATGTGTCATCACTTTTTCTTGAAGACAACAATTATGCCAGGATACTAATTTTATTGATTTGTTTCAATACTGTCAATTTCAGGTGTGAATGAATAACCAGTATTATCAAAGCTGTTTACTACTTCAATCAGAGACAGAGTAAAAATTACACTCATGTATAACACAAAATTGTTTTCCCTAATGAATAGAAAAATAAAACATAAAATTATTATTTTGCAAAACTTATTTGTTTTTAGTCAACTTTAGGACATTATCCACTGAGAAGTTATTTTAATATCTGAAAATTTAGTGACATGTCATTGAAAGTGGGATTTGAATCATTAAGCTCACTTTAGAAATAGTCATCAAAACTTGTCATATAATTAATTATAAAGTATAAAACATATATTTAGAGAGTGCAGAAATTAAATGAATTATTTTAAGGGAAGAACATCTTTTAGTTGACTTTATAAACTCATTACCACTAAGGAATCTCCAGAGTATCAGAACACTGAGTGACAGAAATGTAACATTCATTACATTGCTGAAGGCTTTTCCTAATTTTTGGTCAAGTAAATTAAAAGTCACAGTTTAGTACTAAAATTACTTACTTAAACCAAATTATAAAGGTATGGATTTAAAGGTTCCTCATTAACTATATACATGTATGTGTGTGTGTGTGTGTATTTACTATATTGTTCAAACATTAGAGAGGATTTTACCCCTCTGTATTAAATTATTATAAATTCGAATAATGACCAAAATTTTCAAAAGATGTTTATAAAAATATCTGAATTATGTAATTTAGGCTTCTAAATTATATTACCTTAATAAACACACACAGACACAATCACAAACACATTTCAAAAAATGTAAAAATCACACTCCAAACTTTTTCAAACAGGTCATGAAAAAGATATTTTTAAAAACTGAAACCAGGTCTGACCTCTGGAGAATATCACTTGTTCAAGTTAATTCCAGATCTGTTATCACCATCTGTTTAACATTATCCTCCAATCAGTTGGGGGTTACTAACTGAATAGAAAACTGCTATTATTAATTTGCAACTATACGTATAATACCACTTGCTCTAAGAAGTCTGTTTTATGACATGTCCCTAAAATTCCAGTCTCTCATACACATTGCAAGCTCGAAGTCCATCATACATATGGACTGCTTAAAGTCGCTCAAACATAGAATTTTTCCAAACTTCCCTCTGCTAAAGGATATTAACCAGAAGAGGGAATCTGAGAGGACAAATAGAGATGATAACCTGAGCTTATTCAGGTGTGATTTTTCAACTGACAAACTATTTGGCTAGTATCTGTTTACAGCAAAAAAAAAAAGATGAAGAAGTTGAAGATTTTTGCATATTGGAAACAAACTTTGCAAGTAACTCACAAAATATATTTCAGTTTTAAGAAAAGAAATAGACAACGTTTAAAACGTTTCAGATACAGATATCTGCCACTGAAGCCACATACTTGCAGAGAGTAATTACCTTAAGCCTTAAAAAAAAAAAATTAAAAGGACAGGTTTTGTTTTTGTTTTTGTTTTTTTGAGGAGGGAGAATGCTGTTTCACCTTAGGCAGCCAGAGAAAAAAATGCCACGAATATTCAGAGAAATCAATGAGTGCAGAATCTACATGGATAACTCTGAGGCTAGAGTTTCTTCTTTAAGCAATGGCTAAAGCAGAATTCATTGTTTTCAAGATTCTTGCAGATCAAAATGGACATTTTGTTTTAAAAAACTGGAGAGAAACTGATTGCAAATTTATGTGAGCAGAAGGACAGTTATCCCAGTTAGCTATGATCCTGAAGAAAACCTCTCTTGAGCAGCAGAGCCTCACTCACAGCTGCTTCATAGATAAATATACCCATTAGCACATCCATTTTTGTTTATGTTTCAATGTATCATTTCTCTCTCACACCTGTACATTCTGTCAAAAAGTTTAATTTTGTGGGTCATGGTATCCAAAGTATTGATTCTTCCATTTTTCTTGCCATACTACTTTTACCAAATATTGCTACACATGCTACTTCCTAACTCTCTCTCTTTTAACCTCCACTATCTAAAAGAGACAGCCAGAACCACTGACAGAATGTTCTACTATGAGTAATGTGACTTGGCACTAAATCTCACCAATGTCACAGTAAGCCACATAAGCTTGTAAGATTCCTAAGTGGCTAATATCATGCCATACATTAAATGCCAAATAAATACTTGTTCACTCAAACCTCAAAAAAAATAATATGTAGATGGGTGATTTAACATTCCTGTCCTTCTTTTTTGGTGTAATGATCTTCTTCTATGTAACATGATGCTGACAAGAAACACATGAAGTAGAAAACCCTAGGCAATACAGTTCCACATTCATCAAACTGACAATATTTTTTAAGGTAACAATAGCAGGGATGGATGAGATTGCTGAGAAGTGTGTATATTCATTTTGGAAGACAATTTGACAGTATCTAGTATGTTTACAGCATAATGATTCTACTCAAGAGAAACTTTCACAATCACATTCAGCCATTGTATTGGTTAGAGGTCTCGAGGGAAACAGAGCCAACAGATACAGAAAAAAGAGAGAGACAAACAGAGAGACAGAGAGAAAGAGAGTTTAAGGAATTTGCATATGTGATTGCGAGGGCTGGCAAGTCTGAAATGCATAGAGCAAGCTGGCAAGCTAGAAATTTGGTAAGAATTGATGCTGCAATCTTGACTCCAAAGTCTGTAGGGCAGGCCAGTCTAATGCTGGAAACCAGGTAGGTTTTTAGTGGACAGTCTTCAGGCAGAATTGCTTCTCCAGGAAAACTTTCTTTGCTCTTAAGACTTTCAAATGATAGAATGAAGCTCATCCACATTATGGAAGGTAATCTGCTTAAAGTTAACTGTAAACATTAGTCACATTTTCAGGTGCCCTCACAACAATGTCTAGACTAGTGTTTGATCAAACAATTAGATAGAATAGCCACGTAAAAATTAATTATCACAGTCCTATTTTTAAAAAGGTAAATATTTCATCAAAAATTACCTCAATGGGTTGTACTTTTTGAGTTTTTATGGCTTCCCAAGGCATCATACGTAATAAGCCTAAGAGAGTGTCTTTATTAGAGAAAGTTAAATTATGTTACAATTTCATACATTGAATAAAATTTTAAGCTGTATTTTATTCCTATGAGAAATTTAGAAGTAGTTTAACATATATTAGTATTGTTTGTGAGGTTAATATCTATTATTAGCAATTTATTAATGTAGTGTCATTTTTTAAAACTACAATCTACCTCTCACCCAAGATAGTCCTAAGAAGTAGATGATATTCTTGATGAGAACTGACAAATGCTGATTGCAGTGTGATAATATTAATGTTCTGGCCAAATTCACAAAGGCTAATTCTTTGAATGAGAAAACAATGCACACTAAATGCCAATTAAGCTTTTCTTCTAAATTTATCTTGCATGTCTCAACCCCAGTGTAGCAGACCATTTCAAATACAAGATCAAAATGGCCCTAGTATTACATTGATCTAAAATGTGCTATTACTTAGTTAGCAAAAGGAATCTGGGGGAATATAGCAGAGTCACTCTTGGAAACAGAAAGAAACATGCATACATGGACAGAATTACTGTAGACTGATATTAATAATAATAATTGACAAATATCTACTCTCTTGAGTTACAGAGAAGTCCTTGTTTCATTTGAACACAAGATCACTAGTTACAATTCCACTTTGACAGTTTGAAAAACAAAACTAATAACATTGTGGTATTGTTAATAATAACCCTTCTATCATGTTTTCATGTATAAGTAGCTGACACAAAAACTGAAAAAAAAATTTTTTAAGTAATTTAAGCATTCTAAATAATTGGCATCTTTTATCAGTATTCATCCCATGTGAGAGTTAGCCCTGGTATAAAAGAATTTGATTGCATATCAGTGGAGATAGATTTTTACAATTGTCATGACTCACAGTTTTCTAGTAAATGCAGAAATAGCTCTGAGGTTAATCTTCCATATCAAAATAAAATGAGCAGCCACCTGCTCTAATGGCTTCTCACTGCTACGAATGGGCTGACGGGCCAGAAGAGCAGCTGGAGGAGGAAATGCCTTGTGATGCCAGTGGTTTGTTTACCTAACTCTACTTCAAATCATTTTACTTTATTTTTCAAGTGGCATTTATGAGTGTCCTCTGGATATATATATCCATTCAGAATATGCACATAAAGTGTTACATCATTTCCAACATTCAGAAATTCAGCAAGTAATTAATTTTCTTATATTTCAGTATATATATATATATATTAATTTAAAAATTAGAATATCACGCATATAATTTTCTACCCACATCAATTCATTTAAAAAATTGTGACTTTTATGATATTAAAATATTTTCGAAACACACATTACTGAACCTATAATATTTCTACCTTTGCCAATATGATTATTTAACCAATGTGTATTTAGATTGCCTCAATTTCTAGATGTCATAGTGTCTTAATGAACCCATTTAGATATACATATCTCTGAATATTATATAGGAAGTTAACCTGTAAGCAAGTTTTTTGGTTTAAAGGTTTAAAAAATTCGTAAGCTTGAATGTATTTGCCAATTTGCCTTTCAGAAATTTTTAATCAATTTACACTTCCATCAGCACTGAATGAAATCATCATCCAGATGTGTCATTCTGAATGCTGTATTAGCTACTGACTTCTATCTTTTCCAAGTTAACAAGTAGAAAATTATACCACTTTGTTATCATTTTCCTGTTTTTTAAAAATTTTTTGTAGTTATAAGTTTATTATTGTTTTTAAATGTATTTGATCATTTAGGATGCCTATTCTTATTCCTTTGCCAATTTTTGTAGAGTGCAGTATATTCCCAAAACAACATTATATAGATTATATGTATATGGTTTGAAAATGTCCATAACATTTATCATAAATGTTCTAAATATAAGGATTTAATGATTTAATTAATTGTAAACAATACATACGCTATATTTTACATCAAGCTATTTTTATATTTGATTATTTAAACCACCTATTCCCCCATTTTGATCTTTTCCTTTATTTTATTTACAGATTACTCCAGAAAAGCTATGTATATGTATGTGATTTTTTGGTTTTAATACATATATATTTTAAGTTTTAAAATTAGGCTCATAGCATACAATTTTTTATTCAACTAATTTAATAAAAGATTGTGACTCATTTATGACATTAATTATTTGGGAAATAGATGCTGTCTCTCTATTCCTGCCTGCCTCTCACTCTCTGTTTCTTTTTTTTTCTAATCCAGTTCACCCTCCCTTTAATTTTTGCTTTTGTTTTGGAGTTTGGTGTTTTGTGTGTATGTATCTGTTTGTAAACCAAATATGTTTTAAGGATGTGTCAGTATTTATTTTATCTGGAATATATTTGCATTCTTAAACACTCAATGTGTGTTTCACATTATGACTGTGTGTTGCCACAATGTGATCTCAACATTGTATTTATTTTAATGATGCTTTCAAAAATTAATTTTAAAATAGTAACTCAATTATTTTCAATTTCTATTCTCAGGACACGGTTCTTGAGGTTGAAATTAATTGATCCATATACTTTTAATATCATGTCTTCCTTTTCATATCTTTAACTCTTTATTCTTCATTTAAAGGAAATTATTCAAATTTCAAACGTCAATCACATTGACACCAGTGATTCTCTCTTACGGTATGTCTTATCCAATGTTTGTTAAAAGTTTTCCATTGCTTTTTATTTTCATTATATTTATGTAAATTGTATATTTTACATTCACTTTGTCTTGTTCCTTTCATCTCTGTATGCAGCTTTATTTTTCTTTTTGAATTCTGTTTTATTGAAGCTGTACATTCTTGTATATTATTGTGTATTGGTGAAGGTAGTTGTTAGAATTGTCATGTCAGTCAATATGTCACAACTGTTTATACACATAGTTTTTCTGTTTGATTTCTTCTGAGTATTGATATAAAGTTTTCTTTGTTCTTCATTTGTATATGCAGAATGCATTTCTTTTGAGTTGTTCTCAAATAATAATGTTCAGATTCTATATCTGTTAAAAGCCTCAATATTATCTAAATACTGCTTGAAATTCCTTTGGAAACATATTATTTAGGAAAGATGTAATGTCTGAGCCTAGATTGCTTGGGTTCATATCTAGACTTCATCACTTATTGTAGGGAACCAGCCCCACAACACACCCATGCATACCCTGAGTTTGGTGGTGACAAAGGAAAAGACAGATTAAGAGAGAAAGGGGGACCAGGGGGCCATTACTGGAGGAGACAGTGAAGGCCCCAAGCTCTGGTCATACATACTATTTATTGGTTACAATCACTTTGATCTATAGGGTAGGGGTGGAGTGATGGTGGGAAGAGGGTGACGTGATGGTGGAGTGAAATAGTGAGCCAGAACCGAATCAGTGATCCAGAGCTGGTGTGTTGCTCTAAAGACTGATAACAGTGGCAGTTTTAGAAGTTTCACAAAACAAGAACATGTGGTTATCTTTAGCCTGTTATCTATGTGCAGCTGGTGGAATGTGGGCCTGACAAGAAGCCTACAAGTCTGGCTACATCATAGTGCTGTGAAGTACATGTATAGTGCATGTTTATGGTAATAGAGCCTAGGTCACCCTGCACCAAAACATGAGGCATGGAGAGGCTTTCCTCCTCAGAGGCCTTCTGCAGCTTTCTGCAGTTTTTTGTTCCTTGTTCACTCCTAACCAACTTATGTAGTCACTTTGTAAGAATTTTCTCTTTGCTGCTTCACCCAACAACTTATTTCTAGTTCTTTGAAACAAAGGACTCTAAAAAAATTCAAATTCTTGGCCTAATATAGATCCTGTCTTCACTTAATAGTCTGATTTTCCTACTAAAGTCTATAATTTTAGTTTTGGGGATTTTTATTAACTTTTGTCTTTTTTTGGCCAGACACATTAAAAAGAATGGATATACTGAGTTTTACTTTAGGTCAAATTATTATACAAAATCAAAATGTCAAACACAAAAGTAAAACCACAGAATGCTCTACTTATGTGTGCATGTGGTGGGGTGGGGACAAAGGAGCAGAGACATGGGCACTAATATCAAAAATCTAAATTATACTATAAAGCTATTGTAACCAAAACAGCATGGTGTTGGCATAAAATAGGATAAGCATCACCCGCCCACAGCAAACTGAATGGTATTACAAGGTAGAGCATCTCCAGTTTTGGTGGACTATAACTTGTCAGTAGTCTGGAAAATCAAAATATCAATATTTTATAAGAATTAGATTATATATATATATACATTATACATGTTATAAATATGTATGTGTATGTATACATATATCTGTATATATATCTGACATGTCATCTGACCCATAGAAAGTGATTAAATAATTGGTGTCATTGCTGCAGTTTCTTAGTATTCAGGCATATTCTAGGGCATAGTCTTAAACTTTTCACTAATGTTGTTTCCAGGTATTTTATGAACTCTTGACCAGTGTGGCTCACCTGGTTACATTATCACTTACATTTTATTAATTTAATTATTAAAATCGCTGTTTCATGACAGAGTAAGCACTGTACCTAATTAAAAAGTTTGTCATTAATGGAATGGACATTTATTTATTTCAATAATGATCAATAATGACTATAATAATTCAAGTGCAAAGCAATCCAAAGGGTGCTTTATGCAAAATGGAAAATGTATTTTTTAATAACTAAATTTTAAAAATCCATGTATGTGAATCAAGTTTGTACCATATTATTCTCAGTTTTTAAATATGTGTTTTAAATGTTACTAAAAAAATCAGAAGTTATGAGAATATACTTTCAGTTTAGACAATTTTTTATTATTTATATTATTTAATATATGATGATATATTAATCTATTAAAATATTTATAATACTGAATATTATACAATATAATAATGTTAATTTTAAAACATTTTTATTATTGACATTTTAAGAGCTTTTCTGCTATGGGAATCAGATTCATTGGTTGTTTTTATAAATTGTTTATTTTATTACATATATTAACATATTGATCAAACATTCTTAGTTCAACATTGACCAGTCATCAAGACAAATGTAATTCATAGGACTGTGCTACATTTACATATTTTGTAATAATTTATTTCTGGTTTGAGTAACTATCTATGACTTCACAGCATGTAGACATTTGGCATTGAACAGGCAGAACTTCATGCTGTATGTACAGGCCTAGCTTGTTTCAGCCTTAAATGTCTTAAAATACTTCAATAGGTTGGGCGCGGTGGCTCATGCCTTTAATCCCAGCACTTTGGGAGGCTGAGGCAGGTGAATCGCAAGGTCAGGAGTTTGAGACCAGCCTGGCTAAGATGGTGAAACCCCGTCTCCACTAAAAATAAAAAAAAAATTAGTTGGGAGTGGTGGCACACGCCTGTAGTCCCAGCTACTCAGGAGGCTGAGGCTGTAGAATCGCCTGAACCCAGGAGGTGGAGGTTGCAGTGAGCCAAGATCATGCCACTGCACTCCAGCCTGGGAGACAGAGTGAGACTCCATCTCAAAAAAAAAAATTTCAATACTGTCAGTTTTTAGTAAAAGTGTTTTCATGTGTTTAAAGCCACGCTCAATGTTTTATGAGAATCCTGACATGAAAAACTGAATTACTGATATTTAAAAGACAACCATAGAAGTCATTTCAACAATAACATGTTGAATCAGTCTGCATTCTGTTTTTAATAATAATAACTCCTGTGAAGCCCAGTAAGTATGCGCATGTGTATATATCTATTTGTATACTGACACACACTTGTTAGATGTGTATGTGTACCTTAGTTAGGGTCTAGGCACATTTACTGAGATTTACGTTATAGGGAGGATAGTTGTCATCTAGAAAGTCAATATCTAAAACATAAAACCTATATAATAAATCCTATGGCATAAAACTGCCATATTTGAAGTATGAACGAAGTGCTGCAGAAAAAGAAGGTAGCAATTAATTCTGTCTCGGGGAGACCATAACTTCAAACACTTTGGCCTTCACAGAAAAGTGGCAATCTGCCAGAATTAGAAGTGGTAATGTGTGAAGGGAATTTTAGGGAGGGTACATCTGCATGGCCAAAAGTAAGGAAGCAATGAAAGGGAATGTGTTTTTGAAATGGAGTATAATTTGCTGTCCCTGGGGAATTGTCTTAATTATTGGTCAGAGGAAGGGCATTCGTACTCTAGATATGTAGATTGAGACATATTATGAAGGCATTTAATACCAAGCTAAGAATTGCAAATGTTATTCTCCACACCCAGGGGAGTTCTTGATCATGGTGATCCCATGATTGTGTTGAGCCAAGGAAATTTTAGCTGGCATACAAAGGATGCATTTAAAGGCAAGTAGCCAGTGAGAAAATTTAGAAAGTTGTTGTGTAAGGAAGGGCCTTTAAAAGAAATTACCATAGGAATAGAGGGGATAAAGTGAAAGATATTTTATAAACTATGTTAGTAATCTTGTGGAAAAAACATACTCTGAAGGTCTAGATAATTATTTTTTTCTCTCCTAGATACACATTTTCACTAAGGCTAAAGGTGTTTAATTGTACAATTTGGGACACTAGTAGTCGTGTGGAACTTCTGACATCAAAGACATATGTATATGTATACATGTGTACATATTTACATATATGCACACACAAATATATACATTAGATACTTACATATTTACATAGTATGCTTCAAAGTACAAATTTTGTTAAATAATCTTGTTATAGCCAATTTAGGCAATGTTTTTTACAGCTGCAGCTTATTGAGTTGCAAGCTTCCTCAAAAGGAGTAATTATTCTATTATTCCTAATAATTTAAATTTTGTGATTTTTCTTTCTATAGGCACATATCACTATTCTATACATCATTCTGTTGCAAATTGCTGTGTTGTTAGTGAGAGAATAAAATACTTTCAATGATGATAAAAATTCAAATTTAGGTCCCAGAGTGCTTTTTCAAAATGGTAAAATTTGATCCAACATTTAGAGAAGGAAATATATTCAGGGAGCCAGGGAAGGCACAAGGGTGTATCAGGCTAGGAGAATAGTAGCTATACTATTGTTAATTGTATCTGTCATTGTTAATATATGTACATTTAACTCAATTATAACAGAATTATATACTTAATATTCTACTTTTTGTCTGCATTGTTTATAACTTTAAGTAGTAGGATTAATAGAAATTTTAAAGACAAAACTAAAAAGCAAAGAAATAATAATACATCAATCCAAAATGAACCAGGCTACATTCAGCTGTTTAACAAAGCATCATTAAATAAACTAAAACAACACAATCTATTTCCAGATTCCTTTTCCAATATTTGTCTTATATATTCATATTCACATACCAATAATTTGGATTTTATTTTTGCCATTCTATAATGTTCTTCATCATGACTCTGATATACCTCTGTATTGACTTCAATTAATATACATGCTTGTTAAAATCCCACTTATCCTGCAAGACCTGGCTCATATTCTACACTCTAAATATAGCCTTCTGAAATACCAACCAATAGAAAGCAATCTTTCTCTGTTCTGAACAACAGGAACATGTTGCACTTTTTATTATGCTTTCCAAATCTAATTTCTAACCCACTCAGACAAAGGATCTTGGTCTGTTTAACATATTGGATATAATCAATATGTCCACATAGTGCAAGATACACATGGTCATCAGACTGGTAAAACCTGCACATATAAATACTTGCACATATGCATATAACATCTAGATCACACTTGAATATAACATCAATGCCTTCAATATAGTATTTAAGCACAAATTATATAAGATTATAAACTATTTGATAAAACTAAAATCCTCATCTAAAATATTTTCATTGAAAGGAAAAAAAGCTTTTAGAAGAATTGGTTTTCTTATTTTTATTTTGTGAATAACCACTTGCTACTGTTAGTGATATTGCAAACTGGTACATCGGTATTGATATTAG
Organism: Cebus imitator; assembly: GCF_001604975.1. NCBI lineage: Eukaryota > Metazoa > Chordata > Mammalia > Primates > Cebidae > Cebus > Cebus imitator. The sequence continues at coordinate 18,454 of NW_016107429.1, forward strand.
TAATGCTATTAATTATTAGTCTTATCCAGATAATATATTAGAGAACATAATCCTAGAGTCAGAGTTGAATTTACTTTTAAGTATTATGTTTATTATTGATTGCTATTTTTTTCTATATGCTTGTGAGAATAAAGCTTCATAATCTGGAGTTTTGTGGAACTTCATATTACATACATTGTTTTATTCGCCCTATGTGAGTTTTGACAACCCATTACTTACAGAAAATATTTCACCCATTTCATCCCATTCCAAAATATTTTATTGTATTCTTGTATTCTAAATTCATCTTACTTTAAAATGATACATAATAGGTCCTCAAAGAATGTATAATAATAATATTGCATTATATCTAAAATCTATCTGCATCATTGTGAATTTTCTCAATATATCATTTTGTCTAATTTGTAGTAAACAAAACAACTTTTATGACTACCTCTTCGTTCTGAATTATCTGTATGGAAAGGCAATATAAGTAGAAAGTAAAAAATAAATGTCTGTGTTGGAGTAAATGCACCTTTTAGTATAACTCACATAAAGAGAATCTTAATAGCAAATGAAGTTGCAATGACTGCATAATGTCTTTTCAAAATGCCTACCCTTTTGTATTTCTGGTAATGTTTTAAGGCCTTTACAGTAAAAAGAAAGAAAAGGTGAATAAACAAAGATAAAAATACCTTCAGGCAATAAAGAATATTGCTATGCTTTTTAAGAACCAGATGAGTGGAAATTGCCTTATAACTTTTTTCACATTACAGGGAATAATTCTGGATTAAGGCTAAAAATGGTAATATAAAAACTATCCAGAAAAATAGATGTTGTAAGGATTTTACAGCTAAAGGTGCAACATAAATCTTGGAGGATCCACTGTGATCCAAAGCAGTTACTACAAGTGTAGGACTTAAAATAAAATTGAACTAGTGCAAAATACTTTAAAATGATTTTGGAAAAGGAAAGTATCCTAACATGCATTGGAATAAGCATTCTACCATAGTAGGACTCTTTATTACTTGCCTTGCATTATTTGTAACACACTTAAAAATAATTAGCAAACTAAATATACTTTAAATGATTGACTCTATTATCCAAGTGATACATTAGCAATCACTAATCAAAGTTAAAGGCCACAGGAGAAAACAGTAAGTAAACTAAAAGCTCTTTCACTATATGCTACTTATATCTACTGCATAGTATGTGCTCAATAATTATTTAGTAAATTCCTAGATTGGCAAACCATGCACATAGAAATTTATGTATAGATATATATAATATCATAGCAGACTTGCATATCACATTAATACCTTTGATATACCATTTAAGTACACATGATACAAGATCATACACTATTTGATACAACTAAAGCCCTCATCTAAGTTAGTTTTATTGAAAAGAAAAAAATATTTTAGAAAAATTTGTTTTATTATTTTTATGTTGTGAATAACAAATAAGTACTGCTAATAACATTTCAAATTGAAGTGAAGCATGTTAGATTTTTATAAGTAGATTTATGCTTTATTTCTCCTTGAAATAAAGGAGAATTTTCAATACAGAAAATAAAAGCTAGCATTTATCTTATAATTAATATCATCAAAGGGAAACTTGATTCTCACATTCCCATTCCCTTTTCCCATTTCAGTACCTGGCATGATCATCTCATCTCATCTATAAGCTCACACCAATAAACAAAACAACCAAAAACTCACTCAAAACAGAATCACTTTTCATTGCTTTCTTTATCTAGCTCAATCAATTCTATCAGTTCTGTCTAAAAAATATACACCAAAGCCTTCCACTCTCTCTATATCTTAAGCACCAACCTTGAAAAAGCCACCACGTTTTTGTCCTAAACCAATTCAATAGCCTCCAAGACCAACCTTTTACTTGTCCTTTTTAATTGAGTCTTCTTCTCTGTACTCTCTAAATTTCAAAAAATATGATCTAATAATGATTACATAATAAATTAAGTAGATCATTGATTCTGTTGCTTAAAAATATCTGTTGCTTCCCTGTAGCCTTAGAATAAAATTCTCTCTGATCTCACTTTACAAACTCCTACATAAAGTGCCTTCTGACTTTCTTCAGCCTCTTCTCCAGTTCGTCTCTGATTATAGCTCTCCTTCAGCCACATTGACTTTCTTCCTACATTAGTCTCTCCTTATCCAATGGTATGCATTGAATAATTCCAGTGGATGTCTGAAACCCAAGACAGTACTGAAGCTCATCTATGCTATGTTTTCTCTATACATAAATGGTTATGATAAAGTTTAAAATATAAATTAGGCACAGTAAGAGATTAACAAACATGGAAGGATCTTTCACCTTCTCTTTGGCTTTTCTGAATTGCCAGCATCTCACTGTTGCACTTTGGAGTCATTACTACTTGAACACAACAACTTAATATAGTCAGTCTGATTTCCAAGCTGGCTACTAAATGAGTAGCATGTACAGTGTGGAAACCATGTGGAGACACTGTATGAAGGGAAGATTCACATTCTGGGTGGCATGGCTTCACATCAGAATTGTGTGCAATTTTGAATTGATAAATTATTTATTTCTAGGATCTTCCATTTAATAGTTTCAGACTGCAATTGATCACAAGTAACTGAAATTACAGAAAGTGAAACCGCAGATGAGAGGGGCAACTGTGTTGAAAGTTGAAGTGCTTTTTCTGCTTCAGGATTGTGACACTGGTTTGTGCTTCTTGGTAGAAAGCTCTTTCCTCAGACATTTGCATGGTTGATTTGTTATCTGGGTCTTCTTGAAGAGGATACTCTTGAAAAGTCTTTTCTGACCGTACTCTTTAAGTCAGACTACAAATGCTCTCTATTATATTTCTCAAATTTACTTTGTGTTTAAGATATAACAGTCATCTACTTTAATAGCCATTTATTTATTTACTTGTTGACATTTTTGTCCAACACTCCACTACATAGAAGCTCCACAAAGCAGATAATATGTCTCGTTTCACAATTTTGAAGAATGCCGGAAACCCCCAGGAGAGTTAGAAAATTAATTTTAATGAGAAAGAGACTTAATAATTCCAATGGTAGTATAGAGGATGGACAGGTAATTATTCAAAAAATTTTGATAGAGATTTTTCTTTGAAAGCTGGTGTAATAGCCTAATTTTTCTTTATGTGTGAGTGTTTACAGTTTTCAAGCACCACGCTTCTGTCTTCTGCTCCTGTCTCCCTTCTAGGCAAGAAAATAAGAAAGCATGACGCTCTCTCCCATTTTTGTGTGTGATATTCAAGCTAAGCATGCACCTGTCTACTTGAAAACTCTCACCCTGTCCCCAGTCTTAATAAAGACCATAATCACTGGCTCCTTCATTCTCTGAAGTTACTCAAGTAAATTCTGGACCACTTTAGGCATAGCCCTGTTCTTCACAGAAAGTGCTACTATGGGGTAATACATTTTTTCATACCTTCTTGGTCCTGTCTGGATCATTAGCATTGACATCCTATCAATTGAAAGGGAGTCTATACCCTTTTCCCATGGTGACCACAAGAGCTGATCTTCTCTTACTGAGAATCCTAACATCAAAACCTATGAAAATCATATTATATCGCTATAAAATGTTTTGCTTATGCTTTATGCAAAAATAAAAGTTAACAAATATTTTTAAATTGTCTATTCCCTAATACATTCATAGCTTCAGAGAATGTTGTTGATTTTTCACTAAAAATGTTTAGAGTTTATTTTTTTCACTTAAAGTAAATTTAGAGGGTCTTAGATTAGTATCAAATCTGTGTGAGTTAATATTGTCTTAGTAATATTAATTCGAAGTTACCAAGATGTTTATTGCATTTACGTGATTAGAATCATAGCTTCCTAATTATAATGTATTAACTTGGTTATTAATATTAACATTTTGCAAGAAATGAATTTGTATTCATTATTAAACTGTGTAACACACATTTGTTAAGAAATTACCAGATAATTAGTTCCTACAAACTGTAATGTGGTTACAAAGATGTTGTGAAAAATAATATTCAAGAATTTATTAGGGAAAGAAGAAAAAGTTGGCAAGATGTGATTTGAAAGTTCTATGTAATCACTTTGCTACGATTGCATCTGATGATTATGAACTTTATTACAATAATTTCAAATAATGTAACCATAAAATTGGGAAGTATTCACAGGTTTATCTACAGGTACTAAAAAAGTTCAAGAAGATTTATAAGGACTAGCACGTACAGCAGATTTCTAAAAGGCTGGTGTTAATCCAAATTGTGTTGATGAGAATTCATTACTATAGTTGATAAAACAAACAGCATATACTTTAGTTCATAAGTTGAGGAAACAGAAAGAAAGTATTGTTATTATGTCTTAATTTCCATTTCTCTAGGAGGGAATGAGCTTCCTACAGGAAAGAGAAATGTACCCAAACATTTGCATGTGCATTATAGAGAAAGTTGTGGGAAAAAATGACTTTCTTTCAATGTGGAAAACCCTTAGTTTCTATTAATTGTTTAATAATTTAACAAGGATCAAGACCAATATGGTTTCATCTGTGTCTTGTAAATTCAGTCCTCATTCCATATATTATATATTACATATTTGAAGTATGCAAATTAGTTAAAATTATTTTTTATTCTGATTTATCTTGGTCACATTGAAAGGCATATTATTCATTTTTAAAAGCATATTCAGCTTATTAGGCAATTAATTTAGCAGACATTTATTGGGAACCAAGTATATGTCATTCACTATGCTGTGATCTGAAGATCCAAAGTTAGGAAAATAGGTGAAAGATTTTTCCAAGAATTACAAAACACTGTTGAAAGAAATTATAGGTGACACAAACGAATGGACAAACATTTCATTCTCATGGATTGGAAGAATCAATATTGTTAAGATGGCCACAGTTGACCACAGGAATCTGCAGATTTAGTGCTATTCCTACCAAACTACCAAATGTCACTTTTAACAGAATTGGAAAAAACTCTCCTAAAATTTATGTGGAACCAAAAAAGAGCCTGAATAGCTGAAACAATCTTAAGCAAAAACAACAACAGCAATGATAACAAAACCCCACAATCCAAAGCAGAAGCATTACATTACTTGATATCAAACTGTATTATAAGGCATAGTAACAAAACCAGAATGGTACCAGTACAAAACTGAAACATATGTAAACCTAGGGATTATTTAAAACACACACATACACACACACACACACACACACACACACACACAAATACATAGATGATGGAAAGCAATAGAGCACCCAGAAGTAAAGCCAAACACCTACACCCATCTGATCTTTGACAAAGTTGACAAAAGTAAGCAATGGGGGAAAGATTCCCTCATCGTTAAATAGTGCTGGGCTAGCTGGCTAGCCATATGTAGAAGAAGGAAACTTGGATTCCTATCTTTCACCATATACAAAAATTAACTCTAGATGGATCAAACATTGAAATGTAAGACCTCAAACTATAAGAATCCTAGAAGAAATGCTAAGTAACACCATCAGGACATCACCCTTGAAAAAAAATTGTTGAAATTGCAACAAAAACAAAAATAGACAAGCAGAACCTGATTAAACTAAAGAGCTCTGCACAGCAAAGGAATCTGTCAACTGAGTAAACAGCCTACAGAATGGGAGAAAATATTCACCAACTATGATTCTTNAATTTCTGTAATCTACAAGAAACTTTTAAACAATTGAACAAGTAACAAACACATACATTTAAAAATGGGCAAAATACATGAACAGACACTTCTCCAAAGAAGATATATAAGCAGCCAATATACATATAAAAATGCTCATTATCACTACTTATCAGAGAAATGCAAATCTAAACCATAAGGAGTTACCATTTTATACCAGTCAGAATGGCTATTAATAAGTCAAAACACAACAGATGCTGGCAAGGCGTTGGAGAAAAGTGAATGCTTATGCAGTGTTAATGGGGATATGACTTAGTTCAGACACTGTGCAAAGTAGTCTGGAGATTTATCAAAGAACTAAAATTAGAACTATCAATCTAGCTATCCCATATGGGATATATATCTGCAGGAAAATAAATTATTCTACCAAAAGGACACATGCAGTTGTGTGTTCATCTCAGCAGTATTCACAATAGCAAAGAAATGGTATCAACATAGGTGTCCATCAATGGTGCATTGGATAAAGAAAATGTGCTACATATACACCATGGAATACTACACAGCCATGAAAAAGAAGATCATGTCCTGTGAAGTAATATGAATGGCACTGGAGATGATTATCCTAAGCAAATAAATTCAGAAAACCAAATAATGCATGTTCTGACTCATAAGTTGGAGCTAAACCCTGAGTACTCATAGAAATAAAGATGCCAATAGTTGGGCAGTCATGGTAGATCACGCCTGTAATCTTATCACTTTGGGATACTGAAGCCTGCAGATCACCTGAGGTCAGGAGTTGGAGACTAGACTGGCCAACATGGCAAAATCCCACCTCTACTAAAAATACAAAACTTAGCTGGGTGAGGTGGCAGGCACCTGTAATCCCAGCTACTCAGGAGGTGAGGCAGGAGAATCACTTGAAATGGGATTTGAAGTTTGCAGTGAGCCAAGATCATGCCACTGCACTCCAGCCTGGGTGACACAATGAGATTGCATCTCAATAAATGAATGTAAAAAAAGAAAAAGACAACAGTAGACACTGGAGACTACTAGAGGAGGCAGAGAGGGAGGAGGACAAGGATTGAAAAACTACCTATTGAGTACTATGCTCAGATCCTGGATGATGGGAATGATTGTACCTCGAATCTCAGCATTATGCAATATATCAAAGTAATAAATCTGCACATATAGACCCTGAATCTAAAAAAAAAAAGTTAAAATCATAAAAAATAAATAAATTGGCCAGGTGCAGTGGCTCATGCCTGTAATCTCAGCACTTTGAAAGGCCAAGGCAGGAGGATCACTTGAAGCCAGGAGTTGAAAACATGCATGGTAAATAAAGCAAATTATAAAAACAAATTACCTAGGCATGGTAGTGTACACCTGTAGTCACAGCTACCAGGGAGGCTAAGGTAAGAGGACTTCATGAGCCCAGGAGTTTGTGCTGCAGTGACTTATGATTATACCACTGCACTCCAGCCTGTGCAACAGAAGGTGATCCCATGTCTTAAAAAGTAATAATTTTGACCATCATACAACTAATTTACAAATCAATTTTTAAAAGATACAATACTGCATTTGAAAACTCAAAATGAAACATACAGTATATAATACATAAATCAATTTAAAATATTAATGAATTTCAGAAATATTTAGAACTACATGATGTTGAATATACATTATCATTGGTTGCTTGAATTCTAGAGATGTAGAAACATGGGAGCCTTACATTCTAAAAGCAAAAAAACTTTTTTAAAACAAGCTGTTGGGAAAAGCAGCAAAGGAGAAAGGACTAACAGAGTACCTACATAAATTGGTTATAAGTAACATATAAACAAGGAACAACAAACTGCAGAAGGCCACAGGAGGCCTCTGAGGAGGAAGGCCACAGGAGGCCTCTAAGGAGGAAGGCCTCTCCATGCCTCATGTTCCAGTGCAGGGTGACCTAGGCTCTGTTACAATAAACATTGTGCTCAAGGATGTAAAACCCCTTCATAGCACTATGATGTAGCCAGAGTCGTAGGCTCCTTGTAAGGCCCGAGTTCCACCAGCTGCACATAGATAAGTTAAAGATAACCATATGTTCTTGTTTCGTGAAACTCCCAAACTTCCACTGTTATCAATCCTTAGGATGCTACACCAGTTCCAGCTTACTGATTCACTTCTGGCTCACTGATTCACTCCACCATCACTCCACCCCTGCCCTGTAGATCAAAGTGATTGTAATCAATAAATAGTGTGGATGATCAGAGCTTGGGGCCTTCACTGCCTCCTCCAAAGTAATAAGTGATGGCCCCCGGTCTCACTGTCTCTCTTAATCTGTCTTTTTCTCATTTCTTTGTCGCCACTGAACTTGGGGCACCCACAGATGATGTAGGACTGGCTCCCTAATTTCTGGTGCCCAATGTGGGGCTCATGGATCCCTACTTTCTGGCACTAATGTATGGGGCTCATGGATTCCCTACACAAGCTAAGTGTCCAATAAGATAAAATAATACAAATGAGAAGTTGAAGGAAATAAAGTATAAAACAAGTTTAATCTTATGGGTGAGGATAGCATTGCTAACGCATAGAGAATTTTTAAAGATTAATTGAATTAATTATTGTAATATTTAGATCAGTGTGTGGTAGTATAAAGTTTTCAGCAAGTGTTTCCTAATATTAAATTAAATGAAAAGGAAATAAGCAAGCATTTTTAAAGTAAGCATTCCACACGGACCTACCTTACTTTAACAGATATTATTATATAGTGTATTGGAAGACTAGATAGAACAAACCTAAAAATGGGTGCTGGTATCTAAGACTGGTTAAATAATAAATGTAGTGAAAAAAATGAAATAATCAGGGGATACATAAGTAGGAAGAGAGGGGAAAAAATGTGGATAATATGGGAAGACTGATTGATTGAGAAAACATTAAACCAAGATTTGTTTTTGAAATTTCACCTTTCTTGCTAGATTTTAAAAATAATCCTATAATGTAACCAATATTATCCCATTTTACAGGAGTGGAAAATGATACTGAAACAGTGCAATTTACTCAAGATAAGGAACTTCAAAAGTAATAGAAGTATTAGGATTGAAACCGTATGTTTTAACCCATGCTATCAGTACTCCTAAAACCTCACAATGCAAGGAAAACAAAAAATGTATCACTTAAAAGTTTGAACCATTTTGAAACTATCAGTAGAGATTAAGATAATTTCTCTAGAAACATGTCTTAGCTCATTCCATTGAAAACAAACAAGTAACTAAAATCAATGGCATTTAATGAATGATGACAACCCACAGGTATTTGAAATAGCATTTCCTACTAAAAGAAGCCAGAGGTATTTGGAAACACTGCTTATTCCAAGTCCTGGTGGTAAATATGAAATATAAAGTTGATTGATATGGTAAACAACAAGTTACTATTGAAAAATAATTGTTTCTAGACAAAAAGGACACTAAAAGTCCCACAGGCAAAAGATAGTATAATACAAACAATAAAAAGATTAATGTCTATAATCGATCATATTAAATATGTATGTCGATATGGTTTAGCTGTGACCCTACCCAAATCTCACCTTGAATTGTAATAATCCCCATATGTCAAGGGCGGGATGAGGTGGAGATGATTGAATCTCAGGGGTAGTTTCCCCTGTACTGTTCTTGTGATAGTGAATAAGTCTCCTGAGACTTAGTTTGATAGTTTTATAAATGGTAATTCCACTGCACCAATTCTCTTACCTGCAGTCATATAAGACATCCCTTTGCTTCTTCTTTGAAGAAGTCATCATGATTGCGAGGCCTCCTCAACCGTGTGGAACTGAGAATCCATTAAACCTCTGTCCTTTATTAATTACCCAGTCTTGGGTATTTCTTTATTAGCTACATAAGAACAGACTAATACATATGTGTAAATATATATGCATGTATGTGCATTATTTGCATGTGTTAATATGGTATAAAGTCATAATTATAATAAGAAGTTATACTTAAGCAGACTAAGTAATATAAACAATTCAGGAAGCATTCATACTGTTTTTCATGCTTAAACACCTCTATGTTTTTCACTTGCCACAGATAAATGGTTTTTTTTAGTGCTTACCTGTGTAAAATTTGTACATGTACCTCAAAATGACCTACTTGCTGTTATTTTGCTTAAGATTAATAATTCCTGAACTGTGACTTAATATTTTTGCTGGATTATTGACTTAAAAACCAAATAAGATTTTGTTTGATGAAACTTACTTAGGAATCAACTTTTTCTGTCAACTTTGATAATGATTGCTTTTTAATGAATGTTTGACAATTTAAAGGTTGTCATTAATTGTACAATGATTAAGAAAAGGGCTATTTTTCTTAAGATTAATTTTTAAAAAGAGGATTTTTCTGTATAATTTTTAATTCTCCATGTAAGCCTGCTAGCTAAATTCAATTTTATTGTTTATTAGTCTAGAATCCACATCTTTTGTTTTAACTGGTAACTGAAATTTTAAAAATTTACTTTTCAAATGGAATCCTTTTCATATGAAATCATTTAGAAAGGTCTTTTTTAAAGAAAAATGAACATATAGAAACTTCATTAATAATATTCAATGTATACTAATAAAAATGCTATATTAACTTATCAAGATAGTAGATTGTGAAACTATATAGATAAACTAAGTGTATAAATTCATTAGTTTATAAATGAATACAAGAATAACATAAACTAAATTGGCAATTTCTTTATTCCATAAATAAGTTGGCTTATGTCAGATACAGATAGATGTCATGTTTATTCTTTTGAAATTTTAAGGAAGAAGAGATGCTTTAGTTGGACATTATTGGTAGATTATAATTAAGACAAAAGTATTTGATTTGCTGAAGTACTTGCCCTCATTCTTTTTTTAAAAAAGAAAAAAACCTGAAATATGCGCGTACGCATATTTATCTACCTATCTAGCTAGCTAGCTAGCTAGCTAGAAAAATGTACTCCTATATTGCATGCTATTAAATGATGCTGGACTAATTCTTAAATGGAATTCACTAAAGGAAAAAACAGCTAGCCAGACAGCTTGGAAAATATCTGCACATATATCACTCAGCTGGCCATTGAAATGAAAAATCCTCTTCATGGCAGGTGAACAGCCTGGAGGATATACAGTTTGTCATGGTAGATAAAGGCTTTTTTTTCATATTGTATTAATTTGTACACAGCAATCGCAAAAGATAGATTGAATATTTCATATGAGCCCAGAGTATCATATATGTTTTAATGACTTAAAAGTTCTCTTGAGTATACTCCTGTGGTTGTTTTTGTTCTTCCCTCTGATAACGTTTTTATGCAGTGCATTTAATCAGAGTATAATATTTACCAAAATTTCTAGTAAATATTATGAAAAAGGAATAGCCCATAGGAAAAGAAATCAAGCCTTAAATGGCAAACAGGATGACATATTAGTTCCTTGTGACACATTGAGTACAAATATTAGTAAAAAAGACCCAGTTACAAAGCTGCATAATCTATCCCCCCATCCTTACTCTATTCCATAAAGGGAATTATTCTTCAGGGGCATCTACTGAATGCATGTAAAAAAAGAAATGAGGTTAGTTTTATTAATTTACTTTCTCCACAACTGAATAGCCATAGCTTTATTCTCTCATTCCCCTTGGCACTTCTTTGTTCTTTTCTTTAATAACAGTAAATGTGAAAAATCAGGATTTGTTTTATTCGGCTTCATTTCACTGGGAGTGCTGTAGGGAGATGAGATTTGAAACTATTTACCACAATGTATAGATGATCTCTGGATTCACTTTACTGATGATGTGGTATCATTGTAAATGGCTCACTTTGGAATGTAAAGCCTTATTGGAGCATTAAGTCTTGAACTCCTGACTCCCTTTGAGTGGCACTGGCAATTGCTTAGGAAGAATTACTGAGATCTATAAATGTATTCCTTTTTACAATGTTCTGTTGTCAGTGCAAATTGGGCTTGTTGGCAAGTACCGTTAGAGCCATGAAAAGTAGAACAATTGGTATATTGTATCATACACTCTATCATACACAAATATAAGGGGTTTTTGTTGTTGTTGTTTGTTTGTTTTTCTACAAAGAAGTGAATTCACATGATAACCAGAATATCTAGATGAAACTCTTCAGTCTGGAGCATCATTCCTCTAACATAAACACTGAGAAAGTAATGATAATTAAATTGGTCAAAATATGTATTCAGATGTCACTTGTGGTACAATATGAGAGACTAATAATGAACAAGAAGGCACGTGTGAAATATATATATGTATATAGACGTGTACATAAACATATATATAGTTGTGAAAGAAAGAAAAGCCACAAGTGTTGAGACATACTTTATATTGAGAAATTGGTGAGTATTTTGTGAAACAAGATTTAAGTGAAGAATTAAAGTTTAGAAAAATTCATTCTTACATGATAAAGTAAGATATTTTTATGCAAAAGTGGCAACATACATAGAAGCCCTGAATTTTAAAACCTGACTATTACCACAGAATTTCAGAGATGTTCAGCAGAATATGAGAGTAATATCACACATCTACATTTTCACCCACATCTATCAATTACTTTCTAAAGTCTAGTCACTTTGGTAGGCATGAAAAATGTATTAAATAAAGGCTAAAAACTTGTAATTATGTGGCTCCTACCATAGCAGAAAACAGAATTGAAGAATAAGCAAAGGAGTAATTAGTGAGTTATTAAAGTAAAACAAAGTCCTTAAATTTGCTGCTTCTCAATTTGCCCAATAATAAATAAAGCATTAATATTATTTTGTAAAGTTAAAAAATCTATAATCAGAATAAAGGCATTATCATTTAAAAACTGTGGGATACCTTATTTCATGTTTTTAATTTTAATATTCCTGCAGAAACTCTCATAATTTCTTATAAACTCCTATACAAAATGAAAATAGACACTAAAAATTGGTTTGCTATCTTTTGTAAAAGCAGAATTTAAATTCAGCATTTTTTGAATAAGAAAATTGTTCCTTTTGGTCTTTGAGAGCAATTTTAACAGAGCTATGTGAGCTTTCAACAGATTGAAAGAGGTTACAGAGAGAGAAAGAGCAGGAAATGGAGGCGAGGAAAGTGTAGGCTACAACTTTTGGGGAAAAAAAAAAAGAAAATTGTTCCTTTTGATAGTTTTCTACTATAAAAGTGCATATTGCTGCTCACAGTGTTTTAATACATGAAAATAAATGTATTCTTAAAAGAAGCAAACATAATCTCTTTTGAAATACTGATATATTACAGACAATACTATAGTTCTTTTTTTCTCCAAGCTAGTTTCCTACTTGTTCCCCAGTTATTATCCATTTGAACATTTTGTCAAACGTATTTTATGCATATATATTTGTAAACATATGCTTATAAAATATAATGTATAGTAATATTTAGATTTGTAATGTATATTCATCTTACTTTGAATACATTTGTGGCAATATGTATGGCTGTAATATGACGTCCTTATAATTTTGTATACATAATGCTGTTATTCGATTAAAATACATTAGGCATGCAAAGAAAACAGAAATGCAAAATTTAAAATAAGAAAAGAAAAAGACAATAGAAAAAGATCCACAATAATCCAGATATTTTGAATGAGCTGATAAGGTTTTTTAAAATAACTGTTACTAATGATAACTGTTACGGAAAGTAGATGAAAAGGTGAACTATTTCGCTAGAGAAATTAGACTTCATAAATTATGATTCTAGATGACAGAATATAAAATATAAAATTAAAAAATGTGCTAGATGTGTTTATCATTATAAAAGACCTTTTTTGTCTTTAGTAGTTTTTGTCTTGAAATTTATTTTGCCTCAGTATAGAGACACCCACTCCTTTTCTCTATGTGCCTATATCAATCTACTATGTACCCAAAAATTTAAAAGGAAAAAACAACTTAAAAAATTTTAAAATAAGAATTTGCTGGATGAAATTAAAAGTAGATAAAATACAATCAAAGTTGGGTGCATAGAACTGCAAAATGGCCACAAAGAAACTTCCAAAACAAAATACTGAGAGGAAAAAATATGATAAAAAAAAAAAAATTGGAAAGAGCCATCAAGACACAAGAGCAATTTTATGTTCAATATTCATGTAATTGTGTTCCATAAGAGGAGAGGGAAAATAGTGGAAAAAAATCGTATTTTAAAAGCGGCATTTGTTTTCTAAATTGATGAAATACATGAACTCAGATCTGAAAAGCTTGGCAAACTTCAAACAGAATGTGCTGAGCCATGAAAAGTAGAGTTAAAGGAGAAATCTTAAAAATAGAGAGGAAAATAAATAACAGAGCATGGTAAGAATAAAAGCTAATTTATCAACAAAAGTATAGAAATATGGCATTTTGGATGCCAATTGGTTGGATTATTTAAAATTCTAAATGTTAGCCTAGTGGAATTTCATATCTAGCAAAAATGTCTTCCATAATCAAGTGAGGTAAATACGTTGTCTATTAAATACAACAGAGAGAATTTGTCACTAGAAAAACCTTACCTAAAAGAAAAACTAGAGAAAATTTTATCAGAATCAAACATGGTTGCAGAAAGGAATACAGAACAACAAAAAAGGTAAACCAGTACATAAATTAACGGGCACTTTTTCAATATTGACTTTTAAAACAGTGATAGTAATATACTGTGAAGTCTAAAATATTTGTGGAAATCGAAATGCATTATAAAGTGGCACAAGCAGGCAAATTATGTTATCATGTTTTAATATTCTAGCATTATTGAAGAGTAGTAAATGTGGTAATTTGGGTTAAATTGTATTACTTTAAAAATAAACTTTATAATCTGAAAGAGAACTAATAAAATAATAGGAAATGAATGTGTAAATACATTTCAACTACAATGAAATATACTACACACTCAAAAGAATGACTAAATGAAAATCACAATAAATGTCAAGACAATAAAGATGTTAAGGGCTTTCTTCACAATTGTACTCTAGCAGTTTCGAAAAATTGTTTGCCAACAGATCTACCAAAGCTCAACATAGGCAGGCATGTCCTATGAACCAGAATTTCTATTTCTAGGAATACAGTCAGGGAAGACACATACATTTATGCATCATAATCTAGTCATAATATTCAAACATTGGGCTAGGACATTGGGATATACTTATAAAATGGACTACTAACCAATGGACATAATTAAGGTGCAATAGTTCACAACAACCAGGGTGACTCTTACATTTATATGATCAAAGGAAGCCAGAAAACATTTGATGTATTTTATAATTCTATTTCACTTAAACTTTTAAGATTGGCATGACCAGCTTATTATTTTGGAAGTCAGTATACTGCTTATATTTATTTAGAGTAAAGGCCTACTGGCAGTAGCTTGCTGAGGATCTTATGGATGTTCAGACATCTAATGGGGTTCTGATGACATTCTTGTATGTTCACTTTTTGAAAAGTTATTGAGATTTTTTGTATATATAATGTAGTCTAATGATATTGAAAATTCTAAATAAATAATTTTTACACTTTTTTTTACATTTTGTGTTTTACCAAGGAAAAACTGTTTCCATTTGTTTCAGGTTGATTAGAATTGTTTGTAGTCATTTTATTTATTGTAAATCATGAATATGTGTTAAAATATAATGTCTTCTCACCTAATACTGAAGTTATATGGATTTTCTTTTTTATTTAATAATATAGTAAAAAATCATATGTTAAATCTTTTTTGAATGCTTGAAAACTTGCAAATTTATTTTGATAGCCTACGTTGTTTGATTTGCTCATTTGATACATTTTATATGTTCCTATATTTTCCTTATCATTTTGGTACACTAAAAATTCACTGCAAATTGTGCTTCCTCCTATTATTTTTTTCTCCAGAATATATTGTATAAAACAATTATTACTTTGTTGAAGTATTGGTAGAACCTACATTGTAAATCTTCTGGCTCTGCTTCCTTTGTGTGATTGTGGCCTTCATTACTGTTTCAATATATTATACTATAAATTGCCATTGAATTTATGCTGTCCTCACCCAAGCCAATTCTTGGTTCTAAATATTCTGTAAATTTAAATTTGAATTTTTTGATATAAATCATTTTAAACATGTGTTTGTGACTATCTAAATGTTTCAAAAATTTTAATACTAGCCTTATATTACTAAGATCTAATTTTATTAAATTTGTGTTATTGACTATGCTTTTAACTTTCTAAAATGTATCCACATTGTTTTTGTTGACCAATGTCACTTTTCATGGTCCATTTTGGTAAAGATGTGTATTTTCTTTGTTGGGTGGCAAGTATATGTTTTACCAAGGGTCTATTGTGACTAGACTGAAATTTTCTTTATTTCACTGTTTTCTTGAATTATAAATTAGCAGAGTACAAAATACTGGTTTGAAGATTATTTTTCTCAGAATTCTTCATTACCTTGACTTCTATATTATTAATCAAGGTGTCTTAGAGTCAAATTGTGTCTGTGAGGTCAAGGTGTCTATAAGGTCAAATTGATTTCTTATGCAAGTAAACTATCTTTCAATGCTAATATTTTTAAAAGATATTTTCTATGTCATTGCTGCTCTGCCATTTTATTAGAATATGTATAGGTGATATCTTTGTATATCTTTCGGGTATTCACTGTGGTTTCCAAATAGGTCATATGAGTACTTAAAGAATTGCAAAAGTACTAAGCCACTATATTTTCAAATATTGCCTTTCTTCTATTGCTTCTAGTTTCTCCTCTTATGACATCCATTCCTGTTACATATATTAGGTCTTCTCATTCTACCATCTACATCTGTTAAACTTCTTTTTCTATTTTTTTTAAATTATCTCTGAGTTACATCTGAAAAAAAATTTTTTCAGGTATATCATCTAGTTTACCAGTTATCCTGTAAACTATTTAATTTATCTGGTCAGTTTTATTTAAGTAATCACAATTTTTGTTTCTGAAAATTCTTTTTCTCCCCTCCAAATATTCCTGATCCTTCGTGATAGCCATTTGATCCTTATTTTTATATGTAATGCCTTACATTTTTATTCATTTTTATTCTTGCATATTTTATATTCTGGTTTTGACTTAACCATTCCAGTATACCAGTATCTAAAATTATCAAGCTTATAATACTACTACTTTTTGTTTCTTTGAATTCAAATTATGTTGACTCTATCTCTTACATACTTAATATTCGTTAAAAAATTATTCATTTGTATTTGGGTTAATTTCTCAAATGGAACATTTTGGATTCCTTGCTTCACCTCTAGTTTATTGGCTTGAGTTTCCTAGGTCATGGGTGAGGGCTTTTTGACTCACACTTTTCATGAGAACCAGATTGACAATTTTTAAAGATTTTGTTTTATAAGATTCGCGGTTGTCATAATGTTTTAATGAGTGAGGCATCTTTTTTAGTTTGAGTTCTTATTATTTACACATTTCTCACTTGTTCAATAAACATTCATATAAATATTCAAAAGCCTATGATGCTCAACATATGCTAAGGAACACATTAATTTATTAGATATTTATTGAGTTCTTAATATTAGTGAACTTGTCATTATTTTTGTTGATGTGAGTGTCGTATCTGACAATATAGTCATGGTCTCAGTTTTAATAAGCTTAGTAACTGAAATACACAATAAACAAATATCATTATCTATTATAATTGTAACAATACAAAAGAGAAATACAAGGGTGCAACAGTAGAGCAGCTGGCCTAGGATGGGGAGGTGTCTGATTAGATAATATTTTCTTAGTGAAAAGAAAATTGAGATCAAATTGAGTAAGTACAAGAAGCAGTCATTGCAGAGAACAAAGCATTGCTATGTTTAAAAAAACGGAAAGAGGGTCATTGTGAATGTAATTCTCTAAATGAACAACTATAGATTAAGTGAGGTAGAGAAGTGCAAGATGATACATAGCAAGCAAGGTGGCACCCAGGAGGTTTGTGAACTGCATTAAATATTTGCACTTGATTCTAAGTTCAGTGATTTAAAATTGATGTGTTTATCTAGGAAATTAAATATAATTTTTAATATATACTATAAATATATATGTACATATCATTTTATGTATCATTTATTACATACACATATCTGTATTTATAAGTATATATACATATAAACATACATATATAAATGTAGATAAATTTTAGTGCAATAAGTGAAGCATTATCTCTATCTTCAAGTGACTCCCTGATATGGTCTGGCTGTACCTTTACCCAAAATCTCATCTTAAACTTTAATCCCCTTAATCCCCACATGTCACAGGAGAGACCAGGTGGAGGCAATTGAATCATCCTGGCAGTTTTCCCCATGCTATTCTCATGATAATGAGTGAGTTCTCAGGAGATTTGATGTTTTTTTTTTTAAGTGTTTGGTAGCTCCTCCAGTGTTCATTCTCTTTCCTGCTGCCTTGTAAAGAAAGTGCCTTGCTTCCCCTTAATTTTCTGCCACGATTGTAGTTTCCTGAGGCCTTCACAGCCATGTTGAACTGTGAGTCAATTAAACTTCTTTCCTTTGTAAATTACTCAGTCTCGGGCATGTGAAATAGTGGTGTGAAAATGGACGAATACACTCCTTTTGTGCAGTAAATGAAATAAGCAGTGTGTGTTACTGGAGATACAAGTACCAGAATAAAATATTAAAAGTGTATTGTGAGATTTTGTGTTCGTGTGTATCTGTGTGTATGAATGTATTTTCAGTGGAACAAGAATAGTGAAGAAAAGGCAGAGAGTATACAAGTTAGTTGCTAATCTTCTTGCTAAAAAAGAACAATATTAAGTACAACTTGGTCTTTAATAATGCAAGGCTTAAAAGATTCAACATCAAACTTATTGCATTTACTGTTAACAGAAATCTAATTAATTTTCTGACTATTTTGGAATATCCAGATATTTTGTTATAGTGCATGAGACAATTGGATGCAATGATACCTTTTTCTATTTTTACTTCATATATATTCCTCTTGGTTATAATATGAAACTTGTTTAGGGGTTATAGTTTTCTCTTGTATTTTGACATGCAGATACGGATTCACTTATTTTCCATGAAAATGAAATTCAAAATACTATTCCAGCTCTTTGGTATTTACATATTTTTTCCAGCCTTACCTTTCCCTTCTATGTTCCTCTTTCCTACCTTGATAATTAAATCAGACGTTACTTTTATAAAACTTCTCATAGTTAATGTCCATATAATATTGACCAAATTATGTCCCCAATTAACAACTTGGTTATCTATGAAATAATAATATCAACTACTTCACAGTGTTGTTTTAAGTAATAATATCACCATCTTTCTTTTTTCCATTTCTTTTATTTCAACATTTATCAAAACTGCCATATTCTTTTATGAAAGATGGCAAATACCCATAAGAACAGTATTTTCATCCATTTGCAGTGATAAATGCTTGTAAACAACATTTTTCATTTGTGTATGTTAAGTAGTTTTGTAAGGTATAAATAATACTAATAAAAACATATTAATATAACATATACTTGGCTGGGCATGGTGGCTCACATCTGTAATCCCAGCAATTTGGGAGGCTGAGGCAGGCAATCACCTGAGGTCAGGAGTTCAAGACCAGCCTGACCAATACAGAGAAACTCTGTCTCTACTAAAAATACAAAAATTAGCTGGATTGGTAGTGCATGCCTGTAGTTCCAGCTACTTGGAAAGGTGAGGCAGGAGAACTGCTTGAATTGGGGAGGCAAAGGTTGCAGTAAGTCGAGATCATACCATTGCACTCCAGGCTGGGCAACAAGAGTGAAACGCTATCTAAAAAAATATATATATAATACATTGCATATATACTATATATAACAAATATGATATAATATACCATAAATATATGTAATATAGTATATTATATAGTATATATGATATACATATATTTTAATATATTATGTATATAAAATATACTTGATAAATTTTGAAAACTGGTTGAATTCTAGCCTTTTTGAGCAATGGGTAAATGAAAGGTTTAGTAGAAATTAGCTAATTATCTGAGTCCAACTGAATTTGATATGATAGAGCTACTTGCTATCCCCACCTATATATATTCCTATTATATAAAATTAAGTACTTTCAAAAATTATCCTATAAATGATTATTTTCTCATTTAGCATAAAATGACTGTTCTCTTAAATTTTCACAGTAATGTGATCAAATTATATTAAGCATATTCTACAGTTTTATCTTTGAATATTATATATTTTAATATTGCATGCGCAAAAATAAAGATTTATTTGGGGACTAATTATCAACATTTATCAAAATTAATTTTTGACCTGAGTCAGAACCGGTCTATTATAAATGAATAGTAATAATGAATAATCTAAGTAATTACTTTTGTTTCTTATAAGGAGATTTAATTTCAAATGTCCTTATTAAGACTCTACAGCATACTCACTGAGTGAATTTTAACACTTATAGATGCATACAAAACAAAGCACTTACGTATTTTCATCTCTGTACAGGATGCTGGTTAAGAAGCTGTTGGCTACTTTATATGTGAAATTTTAAAAAGAGTCACAAAACTAGTTACTTTTCCTTTTCACTAAATAACTGTCAGTGCAATGAAAAGCCTTTGACTAAACAATTTTCTTAATAAAGGATTTTCGAAAGATATTTTACTTTAATTTGAGTACCTATTGGCAATGCTATTTAAGATTGTTTTCATATAGGCATCTGCTTTCCAGCAGTCTCTGCGGTTATAGAATTGATTCTCTCTTTTCTTATAGAATCCTCCCTGGGTGAACCTCAGACTCAGTTAACCAAGTATGAAACTCAAAAATACAACCAACTATAAGTTAAAGTACAGTAATTACTTTTGCTTCTTATATTTTATTTTAAGAAGCTCATTGTAGGTCAAAATTCACAAGAAGTACTTTCAGATTATTTCTAAGAGTAAAATTTGTTTTCTTTATGAAATGTATCTCTTGCATGATAAATACATACATAAGTTTCCCAGCCATGAGTGCAAATGAAGCCATAATAGTATATACATGCAAAATTTTGATTCTGAACTCCTAATTGTTACAAAGGAACCCAGACAAAGACCATTTTCCATATGAGTGGGTAATGGATATTGTCACCTGGCCACTATGTGGTAGCTGTTGGGTATCCACAATTCCCTGCCAGGTGTCAGAGTTGCTGCTGGTGCTGTAGTGCAATTCCTCAATGAGATTGATGCACCATACATGGCTAACAAAGCTAAAAAACATTTGCTGTTTCATTATAATACTATTAGGTAATGGTTTTTCAGCAAAAAACTTTTAGATTAAACTTATCACTTAGAACATTCAGAAAAACTTGACATAATTAAAAAAAAAATTTAAATGCCTTTGAGAACTACCAAGGTAAGAAAGATATGTGGGACTAAGCTTTAATCTGGTTGAGAGACCGTGTTCAGAGAGTTGAGTCAACATTAGGCAATATGTTCCTCTAGAAGAATTTGTCTTCTAGATGAATTTGTCATTTTTTTACAAGCAGTAGCTAAAAGGCTGTGGACCGGAGCAGAGATGTAGGCAGGTTTATAGTGGAAAAAGATAAAAATTAGAGATCAGAGACTTCCCAGACTTTTTGTCTACATTTGGAAATGCTATGCCCTAGGACTAATGATGAATAAGATAAAAACTAACTCTCACTGAGACTGAAACCCAGTTTCAAATCTTATGAATTTTCTATTGACTAAATGTGATCTAGGATTACAAAGGCCATTAAATTTATCACTAGAAGCAAACCTACATTTCTTCTGGCATAAGATAACATTATTCATCATCAAATTACCTATAATTTTTGTCTAATGTAATATCTTATACTCTATCAAAAACAACCAGGCAAAATAAAAAAAAATACAGTAAGTGAAAAATAAAAGAGAAGAAAATTATGAATATACTCACAGAATTTCCATATAATGGAATTGTCCTGTGAGAGTTTTAAAATATTTGTGATTAAATTCAAAAAATTAAAAACAGGTAGAATATTTCAGCAGAAAAGAGAACCTATAAATGGAATCAAATAAAAATTTCAGCACATAAAAATTTAATAACATGAATTAATTATTAAATATCTAGACAAATAGCAGATTAGAAACATATGCAAAAAGGATTTTTAAATATAAAACTAGGTGAGAAGAAAATCTTACACTGAAAACAAAAGAATTGTAAGTAGAGAAAATAATATGAGATACTTCACATAGAATAAAAAGTTTTAATAAACGTATCATTGAAGTACTGGAAATAGAACAGAGTGACAGAATGGAACTAAACCAATATAAATAATAATAATTTTTAAAGGGCAAAGCGTGGTGGTTCATGCCTGTAATCCCAACATCTGGGGAGGCCAAGGTGGGAAAATTGCTTGAGCCCAAGAGTTCTAAACCAGCCTGGGCAACAGAGTAAGACCTTGTCTCTACTGAAAACTTAAAAAAAATAAAATTAGCTGAGCATAGGGGAGTGTGTCTGTAGTCTCAGCTACTCTGGTGGCTGAGGTGGGAAGGTTGCTTGAGCTGGGAAGACTTTGGCTACAGTGAGTATGATCACACTACTGCACTACAACTAGGATGTTAGAGCAAGATGCTATCTCAAAAAATACTAATAGTAATATTTTTAAAGAACATTATGAAACTCATGATAGACTCTAAGATACAAATTCAAAAGGCACTATAAACTCCAATATGGACAAAAGCCAAAAAATCACAATTTAGCATACTACACTTGTCACTATGTAAACTTTTATTACATCCCAATTACCAGGCTGGTACACAGATGTCCGCACTACTGTGACTCCTACTTGTCATTTGCTCAAAATTACCGTTTCTCCAGATAATTGCTGTCAGATAAAAGGGAGCCAATTAATTCAGGGGATTACTCTTCTCCCATGGTAGAAACCCTCATGCAACAACTTACCTAGTTTGTGGCGGGAGCAAAGGTTGGGGTTCAAAATCTTGCCTGATGGTGGCTCCAACTCAGAGGTACAATTCATGCTGCAGGGCTTTCTAAAATATCAGGGTATGCTAGACTGCTTCAGATATTGCTTTTTAATTTAATTTAATTTAATTTTAGAGACGAGATCTTGCTCTATTGCCCAAGCTGGAGTACATTGCTGTTGTCAGAGCTCGCTGAAGCCTCAAACTACAGAGGTGATCTTCCCACCTCAGGCTCTTGTGTAGCTAGGACTACAGGCATGTGCCACCACACCTGCTAATTGTTTAAAATATAATTTTTGTAGAGAAAGGGTCACACTATGTTGTCCAGGCTGGTCTTGATAAGCTGGCCTCAAGGGCTCCTCCCAGTTCGGCCTCCCAAATTGTTGGGATTGCTGGTGTATGCCACCATGCCTGGCCACACCATATTTCTTTAAATAAGCTTTTTCCGTCTTTCCTTATCTTGCTTTACTCTCTCCCCATCTTTCAAGAACACTCCCATAGTAAATTACTTGCACGTAAATCACTCTCTTGAGTTTTGCTTCAGAAGAATACAACCATAGACATACATCATAGTATGTATTTTGAAAAGTAAATATAAAGGTCCCATTTGTCTATTTTGGCTTTTGTTGCCAATGCTTTTGGTGTTTTGGTCATGAAGTCCTTGCCTACACCTATGTCCTGAATGGTTTTGCCTAGATTTTCTTCTAGAGTTTTTATGGTGTTAGGTCTTATGTTTCAGTCTTTAATCCATCTGGAGTTAATTTTAGTGTAAGGCATGAGGAAGGGGTCCAGTTTCTGCTTCCTGCATGTGGCTAGCCAGTTTTCCCAGCACCATTTATTAAACAGGGAATCCTTTCCCCATTGCTTGTTTCTTTCAGGTTTGTCAAAGATCGGATGGTTATAGATATGTTGTGTTGCCTCCAAGGCCTCTGTTCTGTTCCATTGATCTATATCTCTGTTTTGGTACCAGTACCATGCTGTTTTGATTACTGTAGCCTTGTAGTATAGTTTGAAGTCCGGCAGTGTGATGCCTCCCGCTTTGTTCTTTTGGCTTAGAATTGACTTGGCTATGCAGGCTCTCTTTTGGTTCCATATGAAGTTTAAGGTGGTTTTTTCCAGTTCTGTGAAGAAGGTCATTGGTAGCTTGATGGGGATACCATTGAATCTGTAAATTACTTCTTTGGGCAGTATGGCCATTTTCATGATATTGATTCTTTCTAACCATGAACATGGAATGTTTCTCCATCTGTTTATGTCCTCTCTTATTTCATTGAGCAGTGGCTTGTAGTTCTCCTTAAAGAGGTCCTTTACGTTCCTTTTTAGTTGTATTCCTAGGTATTTTATTCTCTTTGTGGCAATTGTGAATGACAGTTTGTTCTTGATTTGGCTCTCTTTAAGACTGTTATTGGTGTATAGGAATGCTTGTGATTTTTGCACATTGATTTTGTATCCTGAGACTTTGCTGAAGTTGCTTATCAGTTTCAGGAGATTTGGGGCTGAGACGATGGGGTCTTCTAGATATACAATCATGTCGTCTGCAAATAGAGACAATTTGACTTCCTCCTTTCCTATTTGAATACCCTTTCTTTCTTTTTCTTGCCTGATTGCTCTGGCTAGAACTTCCAGTACTATATTGAATAGGAGGGTGAGAGAGGGCATCCTTGTCTAGTGCCAGATTTCAAAGGGAATGCTTCCAGTTTTTGCCGATTCAGTATGATATTGGCTGTTGGTTTGTCGTAAATAGCTTTTATTATTTTGAAATACGTTCAGTCAATACCTAGTTTATTGAGGGTTTTTAGCATAAAGGGCTGTTGAATTTTGTCAAAGGCCTTCTCTGCATCAGTTGAGATTATCATGTGGTTTTTGTCTTTGGTTCTGTTTATGTGGTGAATTACATTTATAGACTTGTGTATGTTGAACCAGCCTTGCATCCCTGGGATGAAGCCTACTTGATCATGGTGGATAAGCTTTTTGATGTGCTGTTGCAATCGGGTTGCCAGTATTTTATTGAAGATTTTTGCATCTATGTTCATCATGGATATTGGCCTGAAGTTTTCTTTTCTTGTTGAGTCTCTGCCGGGTTTTGGTATCAGGAGAACACATGGACACAAGGAGGGAAGCACTACACACTGGGGTCTGTTGGGGGGAAATGGGGGAGGGCTGGGGGAGTGGGGAGGTGGGGAGAGATAGCATGGGGAGAAATTCCAGATATAAGTTAAGGGGAGGAAGGCAGCAAATCACATTGCCATGTGTGTACCTATGCAACAATCTTGCATGTTCTTCACATGTACCCCAAAACCTAAAATGCAATTTTAAAAAAGTAAATATAAAGTCTTAAAGGGAATTGAAAAAAATATATGCTTCAAAAGAGCATCAAGAAGAATGAAATCTGACTTCTCTATAAAAAAATAAAATCCAGCAGTCATAGAAATAAGGTCTTTCAAGTTCTAAAAGAAAACAGCTGACCCAGATTTCTATATACCACAAAATTTCCCTTTAAATATGAAGGGAAACCACATGTATTTTGAGAATGAAGAACATTCTCGGTAACCAAGATTACTTCAAAGGGAAAGGCAATTACTGTTGGAAGAGGCTGGGAGAGATGCCAGACTACAATGCAAGTCTGACCCCAAATGAAGGAAAAAATAAAGGAAAGATAGCTAGGACGGTGCATCTTAGTCTGTGCTGCTTAGGCTGCATCTAAGGAAAATTTAGCAAGATGGCAATCCTCTAGTCAAAGAGAAATTCTTTATCCCTCAGGAATCAGCCTGTGCCAGTAACTTCTGTCATGGTCAGTTATTGACTGGAAGGAGCTCATGGGAAGTGTGATCTTGTGTGAAAACACGAATCAATTTCAGAGTTAAACCATATGATTCACCGATGCCAGTACTGGCTATATATCCCAAGAAAATGATGTCAACATCTTGAAGAGATATCTGCACTCCCATGTTCATTAAAGCAACAATTCATAACAGTCAAGATATGAAATAAGGTTTTGCACATATATTTTTTTAATTTTGAAGAAGTTAAGTTAATGTTTGTTTTCCCCTGTATAGATTATGTTTTTGTTGTTGTATCTAAAAAAGTATTTGTCTAAACAAAGGTCATGAAGATTTTGTACCTTGTTCTCTTCTAGAAATTTTATAGACATAGGTTTTTCATTGAAGTCTGTGATCCATTTTGAGCTAAACTTTTGTATGTGTATAGTAAGGGTATAAATTCATTTACTTGGAGTTAGATATACAAACCCTCTCCCATGTGGGTACTGGGACTAACGTTACCAAGAACAACACTTTTGTACGAAATTTCCCTTGGAACTTTGTTGAAAATCAACTGCCAGACACCTGTAGATGTATCTAGATCTCATACCTTTGCTTTGTCTATCATGACATCAATACCACACTATTTAAATTGCTGTTGCTTTATAAGTATTGATATCAGAAAGTGCAAACCCACAAATAATGTTCTTTGTTATTTATGGCTACCCTAAGTTATTTTAATTATTATTAAAAAGGAAGTCCAGAATAGCTGGTGAGGTGCTGGAACCAGCTCCTACCAGCTCACAAGAGCAGACTGCTAAATGTTTGGGAATTTTGCAGGCTAGTTGATGTCATATGGGTAGCTTGACATAAGCTGTGGAGGGAGAAGTTACACCATGGAAATCAATAAATTCTACAAATGAGGTTATCAGTTTCTCTGAAAATTCCTGTTGGAATTTTGAAAGGGCTGGTATTAAATTAATAGGTCAATTTGTGGAGAATTAGCATGTATGCAATATTGAGTCTTTCCATTCATGAACATGGAATTATTTCAGCTTATTCACACCTTATTAAATTTCTCTAAGGAATATTTTGTACTTTTCAGCTTTTAGCCTTGTACTTGTATGGTTAAATCTATTCCCTTGTATTTTGTTTTTCTTGATGCTATTATAAATCAAATTGGTTCCCTAATTTAATGCTCAATTGATTTTTGCTTGTGTGTGTGTGTATGTGTGTGTGTGTGTGTGTGTGTGTGTGTGTAATATAAATAGGTTAAAGATAGTCCCTGTATATTGATATTTATGCTGTTAAGTTCTTTACAGCTGGCTGGACCTGTTAGCTCAAAAGCCCACAGACACTAAACAAAGTTTTCCATATACTATAGCTTTAAATGTAGACCAAATAAGCATACTTTTAGTCATTTAGAACTATTCTGCTTTGCATCCCATGCAGAACTGTACCCAATACATGTTAACCATTTATCAAACATACCCTCAGTCTATATAAGGCCCCACCTCACTGCTGCCCTTCTGGTTTCTCTAACCCAAGGTTTTTCCATCCTGCTGCTGAGCAACATCACCTAGACACACAAGCTCTCTCTCCAATTCCCCTTTCCCCTGTGGGTCCCCTTACCCTCCTCTACCCTTCTGAGTGACAGCTTCATACCACTCTCTTTGGATAGTGCTTTGACCAGTTGCATAAGAGAGTATTTTCATAGAGAGATCCTAGATGGCTGATCACTGGCAGCTCAGGATTGTAGCTCCCAGTGAAAGCACAGAGAACGAGAGGATGCCATACTTTCAGATGAATTTTTGTTGCTCATGGACCAGGAGATTCCCAGCAAAGGAGCCCCACAGGTCGCCAGCGGGACTCTTGTGGCCGGCACAGCAGTTTTGCTGGCACCCCGGCAGTTCTTGGTGCAGAGTAAATGGGACTGGGTCCCCTTTTGGTCGACGTTTGGAGCTCCGGGAAGGCAGAGTCGCCTATTCAGCTGATTGAAAAAGGGACTCAAGAAGGAAGCCAGGCCGGAGATTCCCTGGCAGAAAAGCACCATGAATCTTAACGCAGCTGTTTCGGCCAGCACAGTGGGTTGCTCAGATTCCGGCACTGGGAATCAACAAGTTGGACGTCCACTCAGAGACCTAATTTGAAAGTCGGTAATTACAAAGACGACAGATGGATAAATTTACAATGATGGGAAGAAACCAGCGTAAAAAGGCTGAGAATACCCAAAATCAGAATGCCTCTGCCTCTACAGGGGATCACAGTTCCTCATCAACAAGGGAACAAGGCCTGATGGAGAATGAGTGTGTTCCATTAACAGATTTAGGCTTCAGAAGGTGGATAATAAGAAACTTCTGTGAATTAAAAGAACCTGTTCTAGCCCAATGTAAAGAAACTAAGAACCTTGAAAAAAGGTTTGATGAAATCCTAACGAGAATAGGCAATCTAGAGATGAATATAAGTGAATTAATGGAACTGAAGCATACAATACGAGAACACCATGAAGTATGCACAGGTTTTAACAGTTGAATTGAT
>NW_016107429.1:47147-121535 GCF_001604975.1 Cebus imitator
AAAAAAAAAAAAGAAAAAGAAAACAGGAGTTGTAACTTTCGTCTCTGACAATATAGACTTTAATAGTAACATAGACTAAAAGAAACAAAGAAGAACATTACATAATGGTAAAAGGATCAATGCAACAACAGGAGTCAATGATCATAAATATATATGCACCCAATATAGGAATACCCAGATATATAAGACAAGCTCTTAATGACTTATAAAGAGACTTGGACTCCCACACAATAATGGCGGGAGACTTTGACACCGCATTGTTAATATTCGATGGGTCAACGAGATAGAAAATTAACAGGGACATCTATGATTTGAACTTAGACCTGGAACAAGTAAACTCAGTGAATATTTATAGAATTCTTCACCCCAGGTCCACAGAACATACATTTTTCTCAGTATCATATTACACCTATTTTGAAAGGGACCACATAATTGGAAGTAAATCACTCTTCAGCATTTGCATAGCATTTCACAGACTTAAATAAAATATTGGTTGGCTGTTTGTTTGTTCCTTCCTGTCTCTGCTGTTAAGCACAATTATCGGCATAAAAGAGGTTTTAAATACCTATTTTTAGATTGGATTGCATTCCAGCCCGGGAAATAGAGCAAGACTCCTATTCTCTCTTCTTCTTTCTCTTTCTCTTTCTTTCTTTCAAAAAAAAAAAAGAGAGAGAGAGAGAGAGAGTATTTTCCCACAGAAGGAGACCATCCAAACAAAGCTCCTTGTAGGCAATTATCACTTTGTCATCTGGACAGAAACATATATTGATATTTATATATCAGTCTTGTATTCTGTGATCTTACTAAATTTAAATAGTTCAAGTAGCATGTGTGTGTGGGTGTGAATGTGTTGTATGTGTTTATTCCTTATGATATTTTACATGAAGAACCATGTTATCTACTATTAAAGACAGTTTTACTTCTTTTCTAATTTGTGTGCCTTTCATTTCTTTTTCTTGCCTCATTCAACTGGCCATAGCATTCAGTAAAATTTTCATAGTTAAGATTGCTTTCTCTTTACAGTTTGCTCCATGGGATCCCACCCTCCACGGGCATAGGTGCAAACAGCGGATGAAGCACTAGTGCAAGAGTGGTGATGCAGTAATGTATGGACTCTGAGGTACCTGGTCATAGAGATTACTTATGGCATCTTATTTCAAGTGGCTTAGGCTATATTATACCACATACTAGTGCATAAAGCAGGAACCACCATAAAATTAAACAAAACAATGATAACAAAATATTTCTAGAAAATCCCTCATTTTTAAATCAAGCAATACACTTTTAAATAAGCCATGGATCAAATAAGAAATAGCTTTGGCAATTACAAGACAATAATCAAGAGCCAAATAACCCATTAGCAATATTTTGAGAGAGATTTTAGCAGGATCTGTGAAGAAGATACCCTGACGACCACTGGAATTCCTGATCCTTCTAACTTAAGGAGATAATAAAAATATTGTAAATGAAGTCTAAGAGGTTGTTTTGGTTATATATCATTGTCTACTGCCGCCCATAAGTTGTAATCATGTCCTGCAACATTGCTCCAGACTTTATCCCAGTATTTCAGCATTGTACATATTTTCAGGTTTTCTCTGTGTAAACTTTGTAATAATCTCATATGATTGAATTATTCTTTTTGTTATTCTCAAACAAATAGGAAGTCGCATTTAAAGAACTTAAGAACTATGACCATATTGACCTTTCACGAGGTCCATGCCAAATGTAAGAATATTCACATAAAGCGAAATAGAAGGCTGAGTTTACATTTTAAGACATATGCAGCTGGGCATAGTGGCTCATACCTGTAATCCCAGCGCTTTGAGAGCCCGAGGCCGGCAGATCACCTGAGGTCCGGAGATGGAGACCATTCTGGCTAATACGGTGAATCCCCATCTGCTGAAAATACAAAAAATTAGCTGGTCATGGTGGCGCATGCCTGTAATCTCAGCTACTTGGGAGGCTGAGGCAGGAGAATCGCTTGAACCCAGGAGGCAGAGGTTATGGTGAGCCAAGATTGCATCATTGCACTCCAGTCTGGGCAACGAGAGCGAAACTCAGTATAAACAAACAAACAAAACAGACGTATGCAGAATTTCCTTTGTTTATTCTGTTGATTTCTTTGTTTGTTTGTTCGAGATGCGGTCTTGCTGTGTCACTCAGACTGGAGTGCAGTGTCAATTTCATGGATCAGGGCAGCTTCTTATTCCTATGCTCCAGCATTATCCTCCCAAGTAGTTGGGACTACAGGTATGTGTCTCCCTGCCTGGCTAATCTTTTAATTTTTTTGGAGATACTGGGTCTCACTATGTTCTCTAGGCTGGTCTTGGACTCCTGGCCACAAGTGATCCTCCCACCTGGGCCTCCCAAAGTGCTAGGGATGCAGGTGTGAGCCATTGTGCCTGGAAGGTTTTACTTATTTTAAAAAGGGCAAGCTACTGTCAAGTTGGAAAAATACCAATCAAAATCAAATCAATCACGATGATGTAGATTGTCTATGAACTTAAAAACAGCTTGCTCTTAATGATTCATATTTATAAAAATGTTCATTATTTTTGACATATCAGTTACAATTATTTTCTATTTGACTTACAATTCTACCTTGTATAATTTAACTCTTCTGATTGTGTATTCACTGAAGAAATGATTAAATTGTTTCAAAAAGAGCACTTTAAGACCTTATTGACATTTTTATTTTCTTAAGCAAGTCAAATAGATTTTCAGGTTGTTAATTTGATGCTAGGAGAGTTTCTAATTATGGTCTTTAACATCAGATGTCATCAGTCTAGAATATAAATATATAAAATGTTCTGTAAAATATACAATGTGTTTAATTGTCATATATAACGGTATTAGGTAAGAATATTGCCATTGAAATATGAATTATTTTTAATATAACAAAAGTCTATACATCACTTTCAATTCAATTTTGAATTGAATCATTGATAAATATTATTTTTTAATTTTTTCATCATTTTCTAATAATGCTATGTTATATGAAATAGTAAAAATATTAATCTCAAATCTTAAGTAAATTTCATTTTCATTAAGTTTAAGTATTTGCCACAGTAAAAGAAAAGCCATTTTATAAAAGTAAATCCATTATTTATTTATTTATAACACTGGGACAAGGAAGAAATAAGATGAGAAAAGAGAATAGAGATATTTTTCAATATACATTGAAAATCTCTAACAGGGCAGAGCTTCCTGTTATGTTTTCTTTTACTTTCTAACATCTAATGATCACATATAATAACTTCTATGAGTTATCATTACTTGAACGATAATCTAACACTAACACTAATCCAGTTAAGTGAATGCACTCCGCATAAACAAGAATATTTTAAAATGTGAATATACAGCAGTACTTTTCAGTAAAAAAAAAATGCAAGCCCAAATCATTACATGTCAGAAAGAAAAAAATGAAGAATGATTGAGAAACTGTACAAACTACAGATCCTTTAAAAATGTTCTCTCATTTTAATTTGTATTGTATACCCAGGGTATGACACTCAAAGAAAAAGTGGTAGCTATCAGTTTAATAGCACAGTGTTAAAATACAACCTGTTTATGAAATTGCCATGAAATTAAATTGAAGGATATGCTGAACTAGACAGATTGCTTGGAAAATATTCAAGTACAAATCTGTTCTTTTTTCAGATCTGCTGAAATCTAAGCTGATTTTAAGAAACTGGTTTCAGATATTTGCTCTGCCATTTAAAGCAAATCACCTCAATGTGGCAAGAGTGTTTAGGGAATATTTATGAAAGACCCTGACCCATTGACAAAGGACAGCGTATTAAATTTTCATGCTAAATAGTAGCCTTAAAAATGCTACTAAAGATAAGCATCTTTTGAAAGAAAATAAATAGGCTTTTTCAGTTGATAAATTTTTATGCTTTTTTTTTATTGCATGGAAACAGATCCAGAACATATTTACATGTATATAACCTTCATCTTCATCCTGATTTACTGGCATATACTTCTATTTATACTTCTGTTTAGCTTAATTTCTTCCCTTTTGCTCCAGTCATTGTAGCTAAAATCACATGTCCTATTGTTTCAAATCCAGTTACTTACTTAAAGGATGCAATAGGTTAAAATCTGTAAATACTGTGTTCATACTTGCAAAGAAAATACAGTATTTCTTAGTTTAACTAATGCAATCATCCCAAAACATCACTCTATTATGTTAATATTGTTATATTATTTTCCTTTAACAATTTATAGTATTGTAATGTCTTTTAGTTCAGGTTGCTTTTTGGATGATTTAGTGTGGTTTGGGTAAACGCTTCACCAGGATATCTTCTGAGTGCAGAGGTATAGATGAGATGATGAGAGAAAGAAGATTCATGAGCTTATAGTGACATCTGCGTCCTTGTACTCATAAAGATTCTGACCTGAAACTGTTGTCAGTTCCTGAGGAACAATTGTTTCCATCTAAAGATGCTGACAAATGTTGCTACCTACTGTAAGGTCATTACATTCCCCCAAGATACCTCCCTCTTGGAGCATTCTGCAAGCTCTCTGACGGCCCACCAGGAGATTTGCTTCCTCTCAACAAAAACACAAAAATTTCTGATTTCAACATATTCCTTCACTGCCTTCTGACAAAGCACTACTTTAACAACATGCTATGTTGGATATTATTTATGTCCTGAGTTTCTGTGGGCTGCAACATCACTAATTTATGCCAAAAGATAAATGATAACAGTCCAAATAATATCCTTTGGTTCTCACATTCTTATTTTGATATTTCTGATATGTTGTTTGCCATCGACTCTTGTTCTTTCCCCTTGTCCTTGTAAGATCAAGTGCATATGACTCCCCCTCTTCATGACCCAATCTTCATTTTAGCTCTCTTTTCAGTAATTGTCTTGCGAAAAAGAGGGCAAATTTCCAATTTCCCCTTTCTCTTACAAAGTGACTAAATCTTTCTATGTTCTTTCTTCAAGAAGGCAATAAACTCCACAACTCTGGTTTAGTAATATGTAAAAGAATATTATTTTTACCTTACACAAAAACCTCCTCTAATCTGTGTCCCTCAGGCATGGCTCTGGAAATGAAAGTTACAGAAATGTTGATAAATAGAAATTACCAAAGATAAAATGTATTAATTTAATACCCCCAAAAAATTACTGCTTCACTAAAAGAGAATTATTGTGATTCTATGTAATTCTCCAGATATTTAGAATTGAGACAAATTTTCTTTTCACCTCACTTTAATTTTCTTCTCCAGGTCTAATTCATGAATATCTGTTTGCCCTATGACTAATCTACAATATTGAATGCCCCATTTGGCAATGGAGTTTCTGATCTTGGCTTCTTATAATCTAGGAGTTTGGAAAACAGTTTTATTAAAGCAAAATTGCCATGCACTAAACTATGTACTTGTTAAATCATAAAATTTAGTAAGGTTTGACATATGTATACAACATAAAATGATCAAATCAAGATAATTTTATTCATAGCTCCAAAAGTTTTTTGTGTTCCTTTATAATTCCTCTCCTGTACCTCATATCACCCATTCCCTTGGCAACCACTGATTTACTTTCTGGTACTACAGATTTGTTTGTATTATCTATAGTTTAATATAAAGAAATTTATGTACTCTGCAGTCATTAATGTTCGGCTTTTTTTTTTTTTTTTTTTAGACAAAATTTCTCTCTTGTTGCCCAGGCTGGAGTGCAGTGGCGTTTTTGTTTTTCTTTTTCTTTTTTAAAATTTCACTCTTGTTGCCCAGGCTGGAGTGCAATGGTGCAACCACAACCACACCTTCCACCTCCCGGGTTCAAACAATTCTCCTGCCTCAGCCTCCAGAGTAGCGGGGATTACAAGCATCTGTCACCATGCCCAGCTAGTTTTGTATTTTTAGTAGAGATGGAATTTCTCCATGTTGGTCAGGCTGGTCTTGACCTCCCCACCTCAGGTAATCCATATGCCTTGGCCTCCCAAAGTGCTGACCCACAGTGCCCGGCCGACTTCTTTCTTTTTTAATTTTTATTTTAAGTTCAGGTGTACCTGTGCAAATTTGTTAAATAAGCAAAGTCATGTCACAAGTGTTTGTTGTACAGATTATTTCATCACCCAGGTATTAAGCCTAGTACCTATGAGTTACTTTTCCTGATCCTCTCCTTCCCCACACCTCAACCCTCAGCTAGGCCCTAGTGTCTGTTTTTACCCACGATGTGTCCTTATCATTTAGCTTCCACTTATAAGTGAGAACATGGAATATTTGGTTTTCTGTTCCTGCATTTGTTTGCTAAGTATAATGGTCTTAAGCTCTATCCAGGTCATTGCAAGTATGAATAGTTTGATCCCTTCGTATTACAGGGTAGTCTTCCATGTCATGGATGTACTATAATTCCTTGATACATTTACCCGTTGATGGAAATTTCATATTTCCTTATTATATAATTTTACTTGGCAATTACAAATAATGATATTATAAATATTTATGTTTTGTGTGAAGATATACTTTTTTTTTTGGAAAATTATTGAGGAGCAGAATGGAAAATTCTAGGGTAGATTTTTGTTTACATTTTAAGAAAGTGTTTTCCAAAGTGGCTAAACCATTCTACCTTCCCAACAGCATTGGATGAGGTTTCTATTTGATCTTCATTCTCACTGACACACAGTATGATAGTCTGTTTAATTGTAATCATTCTAATAGGTCTGTAGTGATATGTCTTCATGGTCTCCATTTTGTTTTTCTAATAAATTCTTGAGTAGCTACTTGTAATCTGTACATATTCTTTGGTAGATTTTATGTTCAAACATTTTGTTCATTTTCAATAGAACAATTTATTCATTTTGTTGTCTTAGTTTTTTGCATTGTCTATGTCAGTTTTCAACCTGTAGTAATTATGCAATCTCATAGGACAATTGTCAGGATTGTGGAGGTTTGGAAGGTGATATTGCTAGTATCTAGAATATAGAGGCCAAAGGTGCTGCTTAGGATCGCTTACAGAAATAGGCCAAAAAGTCCATAATGCTGCTATTAAGAAACCTGTTAGGAATAAGTCATTTATCACATATTTAGTATGCAAATATACCCTCCCAGTCTGTGNGTATGCAAATATACCCTCCCAGTCTTTTAATCTTCTTAACAGTAAAATTTGAAGCATGGAAGTCTTTCATTCTGATGACATTTAAGTTATCAGGATTTTTATGCATCATGATTTTGGCATTATCTCTAAGAAATATTTGCCTAGCCCCATATTACAAAGATTTATTTCTACATTTTCTCCTAGAAGTTTTATAGTTTTAGGTTTAACATTTATTACGTGACTTAACTTTTGTCTATGATGCAGAGTATGGAGCAAAATTTAATTTTTTTGCATATAAATATCCATTGTTTGAGATACTGTACTCTCTGAATGGAGTCACGTTTGTAGTTTTGTTAAGAATTACTTGTCTAAATATGTGGGCAATTATTTCCGGATTGTCTATTCTTTTCCATTGTTCTATTTTCAAGCTTTATGCAATGTCATACAAGCTGATACCTACAGATTATGAATAAATCTTGAAATCAAGTAGTGATTATTCTATATTTATGTATTCAAAATTTATTTTGTGTATTTCATTTCCTTTGCAGTCTTATATGAAATTTAGAATTATATTTTTATTTCTTGTTACTTCGTCAGTGGTAATAAAGAGTACCTGACTCCATTTTTTGATGTCTGACTGCTAATAGCTCTTCAGCCTCTCCTCTCATTCTTCTCATTCTTGCATTTGTATCGAACATCAGAACAAGCTGATAAGAATGCCTGATGCTTCCTCCTTTGGCACTGTGGGAGACTCAAACTGAACAGACCCCTGTACCACTGCAGAAACTCTTACCCTTGTCCCACTATCTAACTACAATAAAAAAATCCTAGTCAATCTCCTTTTATTACTTTCTCAAGCCTTTTTAGACCTTCTTTGTTGTTTTTTATTTATTTAAATTTTTTATTTGTAATTATTATGAATTCATAATAGTATATATTTATGGGATTGGCATGCCCTGTTCTCCCCAGACACATCAATTATATAAGTAGTAAACATTTTCATGCCATCTTGGTGTGTGTGTTTTTGGCTTCTTCAGTCTTGATAACCAAACCAAATTTTAGGTAGGGCTCTCTTCTACCATTATAGAGTGATCACATAATTATCTCTTCTATCGTTATAATTGACACTATGATGAGGATGTCTAGGCAATGATTACCACCTGGTAATAGAGCCTGCTGCTGGAGATCAGCATGGACTTTGAGCTGCTGCCTGCTGGTTATCTTGTGCTTTAAGCTGTGCTGCTTTGTGTTGTGCTGTTGAATCCCACCCAACCCCTGCTATAGATTTAGCTGACCTAAGTTGAAAGTTTCAATATTTGGCGTTTAGGGACAGGGCCGTGTGATTGGAAACCTCTTAAAGGGTTCTGGGTCATGTTTCTTGTTCTAGACCCATCTTTGTGTCTTAGAGTAAGGTTGTGACTGATGTTGGCTAAGAGGAAAGAGTATGTATTCCCTGTGACTGATTGGTTGTGTGTCTTAACAAGGGAAGATAGTATGTGGAATGAGCCCCTCAGCTAGTTGCTTATGAAAGAGTAGCTATTAGAGAGTATGAAAAAGAGAAAGAGCAAAAGCCAGGGTTGGCGGAGGGACACATGGTGGCAGGGAGAGAGACAGAGCAAGAAACTAGGGAAAAAAAAAGCCTGAAACACACATTCTTAATTTAATCCAATTGGAAATCTAAAATTTACCAAAAGAATGTAAGATTTTGTTGTATCTCTGTTATACTCCTATTAGCTAAAACTTTTTTCTTTATTTTAATCTTTGCTAAATGGTTGGTTAACCATATACATATATTATATACACATATAATGTATTACAACATAGTTACAGTGATATTGTATCTTGAAGGAAAGTTTAAACTTTATTTCTAAAGGTTTAATAATTGAGTTTACCAATTTAAAAAAAAACTGACAAGAGGCAGACTAACAGAAGAAAGACTTACAAATTGATTAATGCACAAGCACACAGCAATCACACAAGCATGAAACCTCCAAGAAGGGCCAGAAGGTTGCTGTTTAAATACCCTCTCCATAGGAGACAGGAAAGTGGAGAAGGTAAGCAATTTTAGAGAAAGAGCAAATGATTTTTAGGGGATATGAATGGGCCCAAAGAGCAGACAATACCTTGGAACAAAGTTCCTCTGGGCTCTGGGAGAGGTAGCAATAAGTTTTGAGAAGGCAAAGGACAGAACTGCACTATAAACAATGGTTTCTTATTACACAGATAAAGTCTCTCAGGTGACAGCCCTCAGAAGACTAGATGAAAAGTCTGTTCATGTGGACATGCTGATGACCTTTAGTGTCCTCTTTGGTGGTTAACCTTCCCTGGGTAATGAGATTTCAGACAGAGGATTGAAGGCAATTGTGTTTCTTTTGGAAGAACTTCCCTCAGTCAGATGGGGGAACTTCAGAGAGCCTTTCTCCATAGTTGGGGAGAGAAACAAGTGAAGGTCAGAGAGACCTTGATTTTAAGGCTACTTTAAGACCTTCAATTTCCTTTAATTCAAGGTGCTCAGCATGCTGAAGAGACTCAATAACTCCTTCTTACAGAGTATAGGAATCTTGCAGTAGAATACTTCTATATCTCCCTTCTCATAATGGATGCTGTTTTTGTTCAGCTTTTAAATAATATATCTGTTAAAAACATGTTTCATTGGTGTCATTTTTTGGTTAAAAGTCAAATATTCTTTAAAAAGGTTTAAATATAAGAAAAACTTCAATGCTCTTTCTTTCTTTCTTTGCTTCTGTGTGTCAACTTGCCTGGGCTACAGGATGTCAAAATGTTTGGTAAAACATTATTCTTAGTGTGTCTGTGAGAATGTTTCTGGGTGAAATTAACCTTCAAATTTGTATACTGAGTAAAACATATTGCCCTCCAAAGTGTCAGATGGCCTCATCCAATCTGTCAAAGATATGAATAGAACAAAAATCTGAGCAAGGGAAAATTTGTTCTCTCTGACTGTCTTTGAGCTGGCACATTGATATTCATCGCTTTCAGGCTTAAACTTGGACTAGAACTTGCACCACTGGCTCTCCTGGGTCTCTGTTTTGCTGCCTAAAGGTCTTGAGATGGGTCAGTCTCCATGACTGTGTTAGCAAATTTCTTATTGTCTATCTGTCTGTCTATGTCTCTCTATCATCTACCTATGTGTCTCCTATTTGTTATCTATCATAGATAAAAGATACATAGATAGGAGATCTCCTTTCTGTTCTGTTTCTCAGAGACAATTCTGACTAATATAATAGACCAGAATTTTATTCACAAGCCATAATATTGTGTGTGAATCCATTCTAATTCTGGGAAAATATCTAACATAAAGTACCCTGTCTGACTGGATATCAACATGTTACCAATACTGTACTATTTCATGGAAGTTGGAGGAGTTTTTACACAAATACTTTGTGTGATTTTATTAATTTATCACCTATCATATCCAAATTCACCCTTTTTGCCTGCCTTATGAAAAAGGAAAGGGAGTCTTTAAACATTGTTTTCCCCTTCTAGGTTGGATAGGGCTAAGCTTTGTCAGCAGAGGGCAGTAAAAAAAAATGCTGCAGTAGGCATAGGGCTATTGTTGCCTGGCTGTGCTGTGCTTGCTGAGCAGACTTCTTTAGTGTCCAGTTCTTGACATGCAAGGGGCCAGCAGCATTCATTGTCCAGTAGTTTTTTTTTTTTTTTTTTGAGACAGAGTTTTACTCTTCGTTGACCTGGTTTTTATTTTGTGGCACAATCTCGGCTCTTTTTTTCTTTTCTCTAGTGTGTTCTTGTTAGAAGGATTTGTGGCTTCTAGCACGTTTGGAGAATTGTCACTGCGGAAAGCAACAGTGAGATACCTCTACATGGACATTATGTGTGTGTGTGTATATATATATATATAGTTTGTGACAACTTCATCAAATTTTTTATTTTTATTTTAGATTCAGGAGTACATTTGTAGGTTTGTTTCATGGATATATTTTACCATGGTGAAGTCTGGATTGCACTCCTTAGTGCACCCATCATTCATATATTGAACTTAGTACCCAGTAGGTAATTTTTTTAAACATTGGCTCCCTTTCTACTCTCCCATTCCTTTGCAGTCCCCATTGTCTATTATTTCCATATGTTTGTCCATGTGTACCCATTATTTAGCTCCCACTTGTGAGAACTATGTGGCATTTGATTTTTTGTTTCTGAGTTATTTCACATAGGATAATGGCCTCTAGCTTCATCCATGTGCTTCAAAGGTTGTGATTTAATTCCTTTTCATGGTTGCATTAGTATTTCTCTCTCTCTTGCTCTCTTTCTCTCTCTCTCTCTCTGTCTATTTATATATATATATATATATATATATATACATCACATTTTCTTTATCCAGTCAGCTGTTGATGGACACTTAGGTTGGTTTCATGATTTTGCTATTGTGAATAGTGCTGTTATAAACATATAAATGCAGGTGTATGTTTTAATATAATGATTTCTTTTCCTTTGGGTAGATACCCAGTAGTGGGATTGTTGGGTCAAGTGGTAGTTCTTTTTTAGCTACATGAACAACTTTCATTAACAGCCTTGAGGCTATTTCTGACAAAGTCCAAAGGATAGGTTTCCAGAGCATTTTACAGATACAGAACTACAGCAAATTATTTGTATTCAGTGATTCATGGATATGCCCCTCTCCAACCAAGTATGAAAGTCAGACAGCCCTGAAGGTACGGAGTTAGGACTTAATACTCTATCTTAGTCCTAAAGGTAGTGCCGATTCCTTACATACATTATTCATCTTATTCTAGAATTCTCTATACTTGTAATTCTCTGTGCTTCTTTCTTATTTGCATATTCTTCATTATTCTAATTCCTTGTTAGAATTAATAATTCTTTATATTAAACTTGCCCTGTTTAAATTATCACGCAGTAGTTCGCACTTGTTTGGACACAGATTGGTTGGTGCACACTTACGTAGTTGAATATTCCTAAAACCAATCTGCTTGCTCTTCCCTTTTATGATTTCAGTTGCATTTCTATCAGTTTTTGCCACTGTCTAAATGCCTACCTGCTTTTGTGTCCCCATTGCAAATAGAAAAAAAAATGCAAAAATCTTAAAATGGCATTTAAATTTTTGTATGTTGCTATCACTACCTCTATACTATTATCTCTTACCACACTTATCCTCATTTACAAAGCTGCAGTTATGTTTGCTTTATCCCTTAAATGTGAAATTTTTTTTTCTTATGCCTGCTGTTCATTATGCTTAGAGTGCTCTTCCTGAAGATGTGTACATGAGTGGCTCATGATCCTCAATAGATCTCAACTCAAATACCATCTCCTCAGGGGCATCTTTCCAAACCATTCTATTTAAAATATTCAAACTTTCACGCTCAGTCGTTCCTTATTACATTATTTATGTGATTGTGTTAATAATAATTATGAGTCTCTGAAATTATCTCCTTAATTTTTGTTTTACATGTATTAAAGATAATTCTTTCCACCTCCCTCCCACACAGTAAAATATAATCTACACATGGAGAATTGAAAGAAACTTCATTTTTTCTTCTATATTCCTATTGTGTAGAATACAAACTAGTACATAGATGCATAAGGAATTTTTAAATTGATGGATGGATAAATCTGATAATAATGTCTTCATTCCAAATCTCTGAAAACTCCAATTTTGACTTTTATGCTCTCATAGTAGATGGTAAAAAAATCATGGCTTAATATATTTGCTAAATAAGTTATTCATGGTTGAAATATGATGTTTGATTTATAACACCTCTTATAATAAACATATGATGCCTAATTTATTTTGAAACTAAAGATAGCATGGTGGGTGAAGTAATATACAAAAATGAAAATGCCTACTGACTTTTTTTGCTTCATGAGAAAAACATCAATGATGTACAGAATAAGCACTTGCTGAAAATATTTAACTATTTAATTAACAATATTAGATTACCACCAACTTTAATATTATATTAGCATTGCAGTTTATGTTATTATTTTCATATGTGTTATTTTGTATTAGACTAATCAAAATCCATGTTTAAATACAGAGGATCTACTCTTCAACCTCCCCAGGGTTTGGAATAAGCATATATAGGTGGGTATCTAGGCCCTTCTTGCTCTTCCTGTGTAAAGAATAGGATAGGTAAATGTTCTGTAGGACCTACCTCACAGTTATATTAC
Organism: Cebus imitator; assembly: GCF_001604975.1. Classification (NCBI taxonomy): domain Eukaryota; kingdom Metazoa; phylum Chordata; class Mammalia; order Primates; family Cebidae; genus Cebus; species Cebus imitator. The sequence continues at coordinate 60,359 of NW_016107429.1, forward strand.
TCACCGGAGGTCTCTAGTAGACTGCAATGTAAATGTTAGTGTTCATCTCTCTTTCTTAGTGATACTCCCAGGGGTTCTTCCTCCTGAGTGATAAATATATGTAACTTTCTAAACTAGGTAAACCTTGATCATTGCTAAGTAATGTTATTTAAGATGAGAACAAACCTTAATGAAACTTGTTAATCATTCTCAAGATGTTCTGCACGTGATCTTATCTTTTTATTAGTTTGAGAGTTAGCTAAATCTTTGGATTTCTGTTAATAAAAGCTGACATTTATAGATAATTACTGAAGGCTAGATATTATCTTATATTTTTCATGTATTATTGGTGCAATTTAGATATTAATTAATACTGACATAGAGACTATAAGGAAAGTAGCCCAAGGTCACAAATTTGTAAAGACGGAAATCAGAGTATAAATCTAGTCAGCCTTCACCAGACACACAGTTGAAAACACAATTCTAATGCCTCCCTAGAAAGACAACTTACCACACTGAGCTACTCAGAGTTCAATCAATGACCTGGACATACTGTCTGAGCAATTTAACCTCTAGTGGATTTTCAGCCATTCTTAAATTTTGAAAAGGGAGCCAGGCTACTAAGTATGGATTGGGCTTCTTAGTTACTTTATCTTATATGTCAGCCAGGTTGAAGCTAGCAATATAATACAAGTTTTAGAGTCAAACTACCTGAGTTTGGAGCTCAGGTACTTTAATTTCTAGTTAAAGTGTAACTTTGATCTCCTAACTCCCTATCCCCCTTCCTGGTTTTCCTTTTCTTTATATTGATTTTTACTTTCTTCTATGATATATATTTCACATATTAATAGATAAAATTATTACATATTAATTTTTAATGCATTTTTTAAAAATTTACTTTATTGGTGTATAACCTATATGAGTTAATAATAAAAATGTGAGGGAGCAAAGAACAGGAAAAAACCTGACTTATTCTGTGGAATTCAATGATTGCTGATTATTTCTAAGATTTTTCCCCATTCTTTCTTGCAAGCTTTCATTAATTCCTTTTATTGTAAAGACCACTATCTCTCAGGGTTTTTACACTTTCTCCTGGTGACAGACCAGAAAAGAATGACAACTAATTATTGTTAATCAGAGATTCTATATTTATGTGTATTGTCTATAGAATTTGCACAATGTGAATCCATTTTTGTTCTTAATGATATACAGGTTCCAAAACACTTAAGCAGCAGCACAAAGTTATAGTAAAAAGATATTGTTGTAAACACTAAGTTACACTAAATTAAGTATATTGACTTTAATGCTATAGGACTTTCAGAAAAATAAAGTACCAATGTGAGCTCCAGTCCAGGAAACATATGTGGGAGTGGTAATATTTGAAGAGTTTTTCTTTGTTTTATTTTATTTTTAAATACAGAAAACAAAAACTACTCCAATTATTTAAATAGAAAAAAAATTAACATACAATATTGGGAAAAAAAGGTAAAAGATCAGAAACAACAGAAGGAATGGTTGGACAGTCCAGAGATTAGCAACAGCATGAACTGCTGATCACTCTCAAGCAAAAATAATAAAAAGAGTTAGCAAGGTTAGTGGAAATGTGATTACTTTGTGGAAGCTGGATTCTGGAACTGAAGCTAACTGACAAGAGCTGGAAACGCAATGGTAATGTAACAGCATCTGCCTAGGGCAGAGTAAGGGGAGAAACAGATTGCCATCTTGCTTGCTTTGTCATGACTTTCCATTGGCTGAATCCAGTTGAAATAATTAGGCAAAGTAGCCTGGGAAACACAGACGGCAGGAGTCAGGGTCTTTGATACAGAGCACACCTAGCAAAGTCAAGGAGGAGTATGAGGGGAAATTAATCTACAGGAAATAAAAGCAAAATTTAGTAGTAAGCATGAATACCAGAGATTAACAAAGGTATTGGAAGGCTTAAGCTGAACTTTCATGTTGTGAGAAAGTGAAAGGCTTAAGCAGAGCTTTCATCTTAAGCGAGAAAGTGAAAATTAATTGCATAGGCAACGTGAAGTAAATGGAGAAAGGCATATCTTTTAAAGAAAAGGAGAAAGGAAGGAAAGAAAAAAAGGAAGGAAGAAAAATGAAAAAGAGGAGGGGAAGTGATGGCTGTTAGAAGCAGTTCTGAATCTGCTTTTAAGTTGTGAGCATGGAGAACTACCTTGGTAGTGAATTGAGAATAACACAGGAGATGTGAAAACCATTTTGTAGACATAATCAAGACTACATGGTAATTTATTGTTCATGAACTATGAGATAATTATAGAATTTTAAGCCTAAGGAACAAATGCCTTGTATCCTTAATAGATAAAACAATTAGGTGGAGTATCTCCTTTGCTCAAATGTGTTCAAAATTTAGTTATCTTATAGTTGGATTATGAATTCTGGAGAAACAATATTTTGCATGCCGCTTACTAGATTTGTGATTTTGGAAATGTTACTTAGTCATTTTATGCCTTAATTTATTCATCTGTGAAATGAAAATAATGCTACCATCTCTTTTATGTGATTATCATAATGAAATGAATTAATATTTGTAAAGCCTTCCTAGCTAGTGATGCTATACGTGTTATTACATTGAGTTTGAGATTGAAGCAGGAGTGGCCTTAAGAAACAGACCTCTACAACACCAAACTGGCAAGGAAGGGGTGATTTATTTGGGCGGGAGCAAGGTGGCATACTTGCCTAACAGCCAAGCTCCTTTAACAAAGGAAACCTCTGCCTTTACATAGGCTTACAACTCTAGATATTAACACTGAAAGGGTCTTGGGTTTACAGTTTTAGAAAGTACATGTGAGGGGGGGTGTGATCCGTGAAGTAAGCCTTGGGGTTTGAGCAAGATTGAATGGGAACAATAAAGGGCATTTCTCCATATGGCCCCCACCCTTAAGATTGCCTCAGATCTTAAGGGGTGAGGGGTGTTAATCTTTAACCTCCAGGCCACTGACCTCATGCCTGCTATATCTCAACTTTTACTTCTTCCTTACAAGAGACAGGAAAGAGGGGTTTCTTTCCTCAAGTTGACATCTTCGTAGTGATATCTCATTAACAATTATAGGTTGTGCTTTGAAGGATTCATATGGAGATGTATATTGGAAAGTTGGAAGATAAGTGCTGGAGAAATCTATTAAAAAACATGATCCTACAGAGCAAGATTCTGAAAGGAAATATTAACAATTGTGGAAAAGTGATTTAGTAAAAATGTAAGGCAATAAGGCAATAAAAAAGAGGACCAATTTGAAAGATCAAAAGAAAAAATGACAAAAACATACAGTAACAGAAGTCATAAAAGCATAACATTCTAAGTAAGAATGATGACCTGATACACAGGGTCAAATATTGTGAAAAGTGAAAACCAATACAAAGTAATAGCTTTTGCTGAAAGAGGAATATTTAGAATAATAGAATTTTACTTCAGAACAAAGACAGATAATAGATGAAAATAAAGCAGAGACTGAACATTCTTCATCAGTAAAGCCTGCTAACATAAGGAAGATAATAGGGAAGGTAAGTCCCCAATATCTACTTCAATATGAATGCTTCTTAAACTGATAAGCAAATCACTTTAGAGGAACCTAACATACAAATTGAAAAAAATGTGTCTTGAACAGATTTTATTTTTTTCTGTAGCAGATTTAAGAACTTTCTTCTTCTTGGCCCTGTGTTATTTAAGTTATGTGGACAGATAAAGACAATTTGAAGTTTAGTTGTCATCTGGTCTAGTTTACAAGTTTCTCTAATTACCATGGTCCCATTTACATATTTGTAAGGAGCGTATAATTGAAGCCCTAACCAACAGACAAAATGAGGAGTTTAAGAAAATGTATGGAATGATACTAATAATTTTTTAAAAATATAATTAGAGAATTATAGAGTCCTGGGATTTAAATTTGGTATTAAAAAGTCATCACATGAAATATACCATAAAAATGGGTGTCCATTATTTTCTGGAATAATGCAAGTACACCATATTTGCAGGAATATACTTTTTTTCTAAATTTTCATTAGTTGTAATTACTCATTTTTAAACATAAAAATTGGAAAATACAACATTAGAAACAATAATGTATTTTCATCCAATGCTATTCTCAAGATAAATTTCAACTCTTTCAGTTGTTTCTCATAGATTCATTTCTCTACCTTAAATATATAAGAACAACCTTATATACAGCCACCCCACTTCTGTATATATATCCATAGGAATTGAAGAGATATCTACACTCCCATGTTCATTTCAGCATTATACACAATAGCCAAGATAGGAAAACAACTTAAATTAAATGTCTATTGACTAATAAATGCATAAGGAAAATTGTACAAGTACATATATACATGGGGAGAGTGTGTGTGTGTATATATTTATATATGTATATGCATATGTACCCTCTCCTCCCATATTATATATAAGGTGAAAGAGAGAGAGAGAGAGAGAGAAAGGGAGAGAGAAACATTATTCTGATGTAAAAAAAGAAGGAAATTCTGCCATTTGCAGAATGAATGCACCTGAATGAATATGAAATATCTTAAGTAAAATAAATCAAGAAGAAAAAGACTAATGCTAAATATTATCACTTATTCTTGAAATCTAAAATAGCGAACTCATAGAAGCAGAGAGTAGGACAACCAGGGGCTAAGGAGAGGAGGGAATGGGGAGATGTTGGTCAGGGTTACAAGGTTTTAGTTATGAAAGATGAATAAGTTATAGTAATCAAATGATAATGTGACTATAATTAACAATACTTTATTGTATACTTGAAATTTGCTAAGAGAGTAGATCTAAAATGTTCTCTCCACAAAAAGAAAAAAGAAAGAAAAAAATGAAAGAAAAAGGAACGGATAACTCTCTGTGAGGACGAATATGTTAATCAGCTTGATTGTGGGGATTTTCTCATAATAAATATGAATATCAAATTATTAAATTGTACCTCTTAAATATATACAATTTTTAATTGTCAAATATACTTCAATTAAAAAAGAAGCTTCCAAAAACAAATAAAGAAAAAGACTTTAATCAAAAAAGTGAAATAAAAACAAATAAAAACTGCTATATTTTGAATTACAAACAGTATTTATTATTAAATGTATCTTATGTTAGATGAGAACTATAAGTCTCTTATATACTTTTCCTCCTCCTCATTATGTCCCCAACATAGTGATTCAACAATTTTTACTTAAAAAACCTTTTATTTTGATTATGAAAATATTCTTCTTTACTGAGACAATACCCTTTAATTCCATTTCCACTATGTTAAAGTTTGTTTTACACAAATAAATTATTGTATTTTTCATTTGTATAACTTTCTTTCAATTCATGGCAAAATATTTTTATTCTTCTACAAGCTTTTTATATACTTTCCATCCTAAGTTTCTACATATGTAACCCTGTTGAATAATGGAATAGTTCCTTTTCCTCATTAGAGGATGAAAATGTGTGTGTGTGTTTTTTCCATAGCTGTTCTTTCTCTTTTACTATAGATTTAAGGTTTCCTTTTATTTTCCACATGGGAATCATTCCTATGTCCTCACACCCCCCATGCCATACCTTTTTCATGTTGAGTCCATGCCTCAAACCCAAGTCTCATTTTTGCTTTTCTTCTTTGTAATGTGCTGAAAAAGACCTAGATCAGGTAAATTTGTAGTGCCTGCTCTTCTGAGAATACTTTTTGTTTTGAACCCCAACACTTCTTCTGGGTATCAAATCTACATTAAAAAATATTTTACTTCATAATGTGATATTGTGCTGGCCTAGAGCCAGAACCAGAGCAAAACTATTTTATAAAATGCAAAACTGTTTTTAGATAAGTTGAAATGGCTGCCCCATTCTCCTTACAATAACTTCTGTCCTTGGCCTCTGTAAATAGAACTGTTAGTTTGTTCTTCAAAACTATGTAAAGCTGTTTACCTTTTCTTATCAGTAACTGCCAGAATTGCTAGCCTTTGCTTACCGGCAATTGCCAGACTAAGCAGCCCAAGCTAGTTCCATCCTGGCTCCTGTGACTTGTAATAAGTAACTAAGGTCTGTGATTTCCACCTTAACCAGATAATGTGTAAACAAATGTTTATCTTGACTTCTGTAAACCACTTAAGTAACAAACGGAATGACAAAAGTCCCCATCCCTTGGAATGTCCGGAGACCCCCACCCTCATCTCTGCCCAGGAGGTAATTTACAGAATCCACTAGCCCTCGGAATGTCTGAAGCCTTTTCATCCCCATCCCTGCCCTTCACCCCCACTCCCAAGGTAGTTTTTCGGGTATAAAAAATCGTGGCACCCTCCTGTTGCCGCCACAGGTTGGAGAGACGTGAGTCCTCTGTGGTCGCTGGCATAATAAATGACCCTGCAATCTGGCATACTTTTGTCTTGTGATAACTTTCTACGCTCTGGTCAAATACAACAATAACACTAAGAAATTGCACCATTGAATTCTAGTTTCCAATCATGATCTTCAGAAACCAGAAACAATTTTTATTTCAAATCCTGCTTCAATGTGACCTGATTTTGGTGTGTTGCTAATTATAAGGACTTTACATACTTTTTTTCCCTGCACTTCCTCTGAAATTTGACAATGATGGGCCCTCATAGGAATCTATTTCATTAACTTAGCTGGGCAGTAGTTATGCCCTTCTCATCTGAATACTTATTTCATTCAGTTATGCTGTTTTCTTTTATTACCTCATTGAAAATGTCCTTGTTAAACCCCTCTCTCTTCTTCCTCCGACAAAGAACTTGTCTTAGTTGAATATTGAACTGCCTGGTTTGTTCTTCTTCTTATCATTTTCACCTATTGTCTTTGTCTTTCTCTTCTAATCTTTGGGAGATTTCTCTAACTTTATCTTTTACATTTTCTGTTTGTCTGTCTGTAAATTTTATGTATCAAACATTTACTATTCAAGACTTTTAATGTTCTATGATTTTTTCCTTCTCTTTGAATCACTTTATGTCAAAGATATAATATAGTTTCCTACCTCTGAGGTTATGATTTTGAGTTCCTATTTATTTTTTATCCTAGAGGTGTTTTGTAATTATAGTGCTAACATGCTTATTTAGAAGTGAGACATGAAAGTGTTGATTGGAACATCTGTGTGCATTGTGGGCTTCACTGTATTACAATCAGGTGGCTAGTGAGCATTTTTAATGTGAGGACTCAAAATGTCAGCATGTGCAGGTAATTCAGTAAATTCAGACAATAATTCTCTAATTTCTTGTTCAGAATATGTTAACTGGTTGTCAGAAATCTGAATTTGTGATAGAAATTAAAAAGATTTGGGAGTTGTGTCATCAGCATTAAAGGCAGCAGACCTGGAATTGATCTGAACTGCCTTACTGTGATAACACATATACATGGAAGACCCTGACTGCTGGTCAAGGCATGAAACATATTGATTATCAGGGTTGCTTTCAAATCATGGGTCAGAGGCAAGTTTCTGGACAAGTTGTTACCAGTTTCTCAGAACTGTTTATTGATCATAGTAATACTAGTAATTTGCAGCTAGTGTTGCCAAGATTGGAGAGGGAGTATGCCTTTAGGGTGGGTTATACTTTAAGTAGTGGATTATACCAGAACCACAGACAAGACTCCGTCTTTGTTGGGAGTTGTTCTGTGCATGTGCTGGTGATCCCTGATATGAAATAGAAACCATATCCTGTATGGCCCCAACTTGAGAGAGGAAACGATTATAGTTAACACCTGTCTATGATGCACACTCTTATTCCATTCTATCATTACATTGCATCATTTATTAGCAGCAATTTTAAATTTGTGAGCAGTGTCATTTGTGTCCTATAAGCTTTTGAAAAACAAATTGGGCCCTATGTGCCACTGTTAGTACAAACGTATTGTCTTAAGTTATTTACATTCCCTAGTTTAGTTTTACTCCTCATGGAAGCTTTTTGCTATGCTTTGGGTCCCTGTGCCTTCATTCTTTGGCTCTGTATCTCTATAGGACACTCCTTCCGGTTTTTTTGGAGAACAGTTTAGTTTTGGGATTCAGTGATCAGTTAGGCTCATGATACTGATGTTCTATCAGATCTTCGTGTTTAGACCTTGGTTATTTTAATCCAGCTTTCTTTGACATATGCCTCTACTTCCTGAATCTTTCATGGATTTCAGGGGGAAATCAGTTTACTTTTTCTGATGTATCTGATAGGTAATTTTTCCATTTTTATTCTGCTATCCAATTATACTTTATCATAGACTGCGATTGCAGGTGTCTTCCTTTAATTAAAAATTGAGTTTGTGCTACTGCTTCTGAGTGTGTTGGGAAGTAGTGATTTCTTAAAGAAATATATAGCTATCTCAAAATGAGAACACCAAGGATACTGTTTTGAGCCCATGCTAGATCAGAGATAATGCTCTCCCAACAGCCAAAGAAGTTGATACATGCCCTAAGAAAAATACAAAAAGAAAGCTGAATAATATTTTCTTACCTAGGCTTTTGTTTAAAATTAAAAGGCAAAATTCTCTACTGAATGGGTGTGAATCATACAGCCAAGACTGGAATTTTGCACGCACGCATGTGTGTGTGTATTTGTGTGGGTGGTGGTGGTGGTAAGGTATAGTGGGGGTTTGTCTGGGGGGTTTTTGTTTTTCCCCAGTAATCCACACTCAAACACTAGTATATTGTGGAAGAACAGAAGATAAAAACATGAAAAGGTTTAAGTATGCCAGTAAAAAGGAAGAGTGATGGGGGCAATGCTTTCTTCCATGTGGCAAAATGCCTTAGCTCAATTTCAGAAATGTGTTAAAAGGAAACAGAAGAAAAAGATTGCCTTGTGCATATTCTTTTGACACTAATGATTCTCACCTACAAATCAATGTCACTCAGTTTGTGACCTAAAATCTAACAATATCTGTGAGTATATGTGCCAGTTCAGTAGGAGTAAGGGTTGTGATTGCAGATTGGCAGAGAGCTTTCTTTTCTTCATTTATTCCAAGGCAGCCTACTTGATTGTCATGAACTTTTAACTGTGCCAAAATATACCTTCTTGAAAATCCTGCTCCTACAGTTTAAACCTAACTTTAGCACTCTTCTTCCACATAAATTTCCATTTTCTTCTATAATAAGGTAGAGATATTATTTAGTCAAATCTCTATGCATTCTTATTCTAACACAGTTATTCATTATTTTCTTCATAACTTTTTTGACTTTGCTCAAAATGCTTGATGCCTTTTAAAATCTCTAGTCTAGCATATCATACAGGCTTTTATGTATCAAATGTAGTCAGGATTGGGGAGAAGTTCTATAACTAATCCTCTTCCTCCTGGAGATGCTGAAGGCAATGTTGACTGCATAAACCATTTTGTAAACACATTACAGTTTAGAATTTACTAGCAAGATGACTAAGGAACTTATTTTAGTTTTTCTTAAGCAAAATCCCTGATATGCTAAAATGGCTTATTGAAAAAAAAAAAAAAAAAACTGGAATATATGGAGTAGTGGGACCCAGCTGTCTGGAGAATGGAAATTAGTCACTTAGTTTTCTTAACTTCATGACAAAAAAGAGAAAGTATAAAATTTATGTTTCAATCTTAAAGATTTCTTAAAGCTAAGTGGTACCATATCCAGAGTTAGCCCACTTTTCATGGTTCTCGACATAGATCAAAGGATTTTTTAGCAGCTACATCTTATGGGTCCAGACCATTCCAGAGATGCTGCTATGTAGTTTGCCATTTTTGCATGTGTACTTAGGTTACTTAGTATTATCCAGTGGTGCTGGATAAGATTCATGATTAGTATGAGGTTGCTTTGCAGATTTATGCCTTTGTGGTATCATAGTATAAAGATTCAAGTTTTAGCTTCATTGAAAATCAGAAGGCATTATAATTTATTTTGAATCGCTAACTATCCAAAATCCCTTCAAAGTTATCTTTCATTTAGTTAAGTCATATCTTTGTAAACCTATATTTTTGTTTGTGTTACTTTTGAGTTCGTGTGTGTGTGTGTGTGTGTGTGTGTGTGTGTGTGTAGTGATGGGATCCAAATACAATAGTTACATTTTTCTGTAACTATGATCTTTATCTCAAAATAATAAGAGCCTTCTATTATTTTATCTATTTCAACATTTTAATCATATTATGCTTGATTCATTGCATATCTAGTAAGCAAATTTAATCACTATTTCATCCAAACTCATCATAGCATCGTTAATTTAAAAAAATTTAATTTAGTTTCATGGATACATTTGCAAGTTTGTTATATAGGTAAACTTCACATCATAATTGGTTTGTTGTACAGATAATTTTGTCACCCAAATAATAAGCATAGTATCCAACAGGTAGTTTTTCAATCCTCACCTTCCTTTCACCCTCCACCCTCAAGTATTTTAAGTGTGTGTTTTAAGTGGGATTATAAGTGAGAACATACAGTATTTGATTTTCTATTCTTGCATTACTTCAGTTAGAATAACAGCTTCCAGCTCCATCCATATTGCTGAAAAGAATATGACATCTCATTCTTTTTTATGGCTGAATAGCATTCCATGGTATGTACCTATCATTTTTCTTTATCCAATCTACTGTTGATGGGCACTTAGATTGATTCCACATATTTGCTATTGTGAATAGAGTTGTGATAAACATACATGTGTACATATATTTTTATGTTATCATGAATTATATGTGTTTGGACATATAGTCAGTATGTGCTTACTAGTGGAACAGTAGTTCTGTTTTAAGATCTTTGAGAAATTGCCAAATTGCTTTCCACTGTGACTGAGCTAATTTACACTCCCACCAGGAGTATATACACATTCCATTTTCTCTGAAAACTCACCAGCCATCTATCATTTTTTGACTTTTTAATAACAGCCATGCTGATTGATGTGAGATGGTATCTCATTGTGACTTAGATTTGTAGTTCCCTAAATATTAGTGATGTTAAGCATTTTTTTCGTGTGCTTGTTGCCCACATGTATGTTTTCTTTTGAAAAGTGTCTGTTCTTTTCCCAGTTTTAATGGGGTTGCTCACTTTTTTACCGATTAATTTTTTTAAGTTCCTTGTACTTTCTAGATATTAGGCCTTGGTCAGATGTATAGCTTGCAAATTATTCTCCTGAGAATAAGTGCTTTAGTTTAATTTGGTCAAATCTGTCGATTTTTGTTTTTGTTGCAATTCTCTTTGGAATCTCATCATGAAATATTTGCCAGTGCCTGTGTTCAGAATGGTGCTTTCTAGATTTTTCTTCAAGGGTTTTTATAGTTTTAGGTTTTCCATTTAAGTCTTTAATCCATCTTGAGTTTATGTTTGTATATGGTATAACAAAAAGGTCTAATTTCAATCTTCTGTGTATGTCTACCAAGTTATCCCAGCACCACTTATTGAATAAGGGGTCCTTTCCCCATTGCTTTTTTTGTCGACTTTTTTTATTCAAAGAAGATTAGATGGTTGTAAGTGTGCTACTTTATTTCTGGGTTTTCTATTCTGTTCCATTAGTCTATGTATCTGATTTGTTGTTGTTTTTACCAGTACTACACTGTTTTGGTTACTGTAAACTTGTACTATAGGTTGAAGTTGGATAATGTGATAATCTCAAGTTGTTCTCTTCACTTAGGATTATGTTGGCTCTTCAGGTACCTTTTTGGTTTCATATGAATTTTAGAGTAGTTATTTCTATTTCTCTGAAGAATGTCTTGGTAGTTTGATAGAAAGAGCATTGATCCATAAATCAATGTGATTTAACAATACTTATTCTTCCTATTCATAAGCATGGAATGTTTTTTCATTTGTTTGTGTCATCTTTGATTTATTGGAGCAGTGTTTTGTAATTCTAGTTATAGAGATCTTTCAAGACCCTGGTTAGCTGTATTCTTAAGTATTTTATTTATTATGGCTACCATGAATGTGATTGCATTCTTGATTTAATACTGAGCTTGGACATTGTTGGTGTATAGAAATGCTAATGGTTATCATACATTGATTTTGTATCCTGAAACTTTGCTCAAATGGTTTATCAGATCTAGGAGCTTCCAGGCAGAAACCTTGAGGTTTTCTAAACATAAAGTCATTAGCCTGTAAACAGTTTGACTTCTTCTTTTTCTATTTGGATGTCTTTTATTTCCTTCTCTTGGCGGATGGCTCTGGCTAGGACTTTCAGTATTCTGTTAAATAGGAGTAGGGGGAGTGGGATAATGGGCATCCTTGTCTCAGGTTCTCAAGAGGAATGCTTCCAGCTTTTGCCCATTCAGTATGATGCTGACTATTGGTTTGCCATAGATGGCTCATATTATTTTTAGGTAATGATCATTAATTTTTTAAGGGTTGAAAGGATAAAGATGAGGACTACAATTCTGCTTGGGAACGATTCTGCTTGATTGATTTCTCTTTATAGTCAGTGATCTTCGAATATAGTCAGTAATCTCTGAATATGACTTTTTAAAGATCTCTGAATATGATTTTTAACTTAACTATTATACAGGGTTTATTATTATACCTTGTGTTGAACACTTTATGGACTTTTTTTGGCCTAATGAACATTATGAATATTAAAATTTTTGCAAACCACTTTTGTTAAAAATAGTATAAGTTAAGTCTATGGTATTGCTCTGCTATGTTGCAATAAACCTTCAAAAGTGTGTTAATTTCCAGAAGTTGTTCTTAGAAGACTCCTGTTGATTCCTAGTTGGGCATTTCTTTCTATTTTATTTATAATTCAAAATTTTAAAAATATTACTAATCACCATATAGATATTTAGATACTATAACCTGTAAATAATCTATAAAAAGGCTAATAAAAAACATTTTTGTTCAAAGAATATGTAATCTATTTGATTAAGAACATATAATGAAGACAAGCATGCTATCTTTCTACTAATTATTTCCCTATATCTAATAACATTTCCTAAATATAGATATATTCCTATATCAAATAGAAACAGCCATATCATCAGCTTATCTTTATATTATCATGCCACTATAAAAAAGTCATAAAACATGTTATAATTCTTTAATGTTTTCAAAATACATTTTGTAAATTCATAAATTCTCTAATTTATACAGTTTGAACATTATTCATTTTGTTTCCAGACTGTTTATGGTTTTCTGAATTTCCAAATTTTATATAAATTTTGAGAACTCATTTACTTAGAGTATTACTGCAAAGTATTCATCAAATACACAGATTATTTTTACTTTTTTCTTTATTAATCTATCAATTGATTCTGTGTTTTCCATCAAAATGTAAGATATTAACTGATTTGCAAGTAATAGAAACCCCTAATTCTACACACAGTACAATTGTAAAAATGTAATTAAATATAAAATGTTCAAAAGTATGTTAAAAATAGGAGTTAGTTCCCAAAGAGCTCAAGGCATTGTATAAAAATTCCTTAATTAAGTCACATTATGTTTAGTGTTTAACCTCCTATGTACTATATAATGTAGAGGGAATCATTACACCATTATTAAATAATAAATATAGATAAGAACATTAGTGCTTACTTGCAGGTATTTAACTTTAATTCTATTAACCTAGGTTATTTGAAATAAACTTCCAGTAGACAAAGGAAGTGTATTTATATTTATAAATAAATCCATGTACTGACATAGGTTTTTTAAATTATGCAAATAATTTTGGAGGTGTTGTATATAGTGTTGGCACGGGTAAACCAAACTGGTTTAAATAAAAAATATATTTAGAAATGTTTAAGGCTTGAATTGTATTGTTTCTTTAGTATAAATATCCCAAACCTGACTGAATAAAAGTATTTTAACTACTGACTTACAAAATTTCTGATTATTTAATGACTCATTTTTAGAGACCAGTGGAGTCAGCACACTGCTGACTCAAAGCTGAGCAGAATATTTTAAGATAAGCATCAATGGTTTCTTAAGAATGGCTGAAATTTTTATTCTAGAAATTTATAAAGACCTACATTTGTCTTTAATTTACATTTTTCTGATTTTGAATAGTGCAGGGACAGAGGTGGATTTATATTTTCTTACTATATAAAAGAGTTCTCCACTTACTTCAAATAAAATTCAACCTTTGCAAAACATAGTCAAGACTTTCAATAATTTTTTAAAAAGATGTTTTTGTTCTTTACATGTGATAGTGCAGAGTTGATAGGTTTGAGTATGATGATCTTCCAATGAAGATTAATTTTTGATCATATTCCATGCCTAGCAATTTCCGACTTTACTTTAATTGTATTTTTAGTTATCTGAATTTTCTCCCACTCCCCATATATTTTAATATAAAGACATTTAATTAACTAAAAATAGGTATAATAAATCTAACTACCCCTAAAAATAAATTTAATTAATAATAACTATAAATAATAAATAGGAAGTAATAAATTATATAAAATATTTATGACAATTTTCATAATTAAAAACAACAAATGTGTTATAACAAATATCTACAAATATGTTAGGTATTTATCTCTTATAAATAAATAATTATGTTTTGCTTTTTAAATTCTTCATGTGATAGAATATCACGCATATCATTCTCTAATTTCCTTTTTAAAATTTAATATTTTTAATTTTGAGTATTCATTTATATAACTGCATGCAATTCTACTTACTCAATTTTATGTATGTGCATGTTTTTGTGTTTACCATAATTTTTATTTATTAATTCTATTTGATGAACTTACAGACATGGAGATTGTTTTCCATATTTCACTGTTACATGCAAGTTTCAATAACTACTTATGTGCTTGAGCAACCATTTTTGTTCAAAAAAAAAGGTATAATTTTTTGCGGAATTAGGATTTAAGGCTTCTACATCTTTAACTTTCTTAGGTTTTTCTAAAATTTTTCCCTAATGACATGCATTAGTTTATATTCCACCACTGGTATATAAGTATACCCTTTGCTTCACATTCTTGCTAATATTTAAAAATGTCAGTCTTATATTTTGTTAATCTCATGGTTGCGAAATGGATTCTCTTACTCCATTTTTCAAGGTTTTTTTTCTGTGATAACTGACATTGCTTCTGACAATTGTTTCCCATTTCCCCACTATCTGGTGTATGATAAATCTGCTTTCTCTGGCTTATGTTTTCTAGTAGGTTTCCTAATGCTGGCCAATAAATGCTTACAGCAAAAGGTAACACATATAAGTTCTGGTCTAGATCATTTAATTGTCAATACAATACATTGTCTTTTTAATACAGGAAAGGGAAACATTTGATATGATGAGTGCTCCATCAGTTTGGGGCTCTGTGTGATATGGTCAACAGACCCCTCTTGGAAGAAAATGATTGAAAATAAATGTTTGCTGTTTTAGGTCACTGAGATTTTACAATTGTTTGTTACCATATGAAAATTCAGCCTTTCTTGATTGTTCAACTTTCTTTAAAAATACAAGAATGTTAATTAAATTTCTACAATATTTTATAGTTTAAAAAAAATGCTTGACATATGTTAATGCTTTCCCACAATAAATCAGTGCATTAGATAGTCTTCTGATTTCACAAGCATGGACACTGAGGCTTAATGAGGTGAAGTCATTGTCTTAACATAGTGGATGTTTCAATTAAAAAACAAATATTTCACACACAGATCCATTTTCTTTTATATGATATTTCTCTAGCCCTCGGTTGCTACTTACTCCACCACCACCACCACCACCACCACCACCAAACTGGTTAAAAAAAAAAAAAAAAAAAAAACCTTTTAAAATAGGTCCAACTGTCATATTTTTTAAAAGTGTTATATAAAATAAATAAAAATGTCCCTTTATAGGTAAAAATTTGATTCTTTAGTTTAGATATATTTCTTCGGGAATATTTTGAAAACATTTTTTCTTCTGTCTTACATTATTGTCAGGTATAATACTAAAATTACTAATAAAATAAAGTTCTATTTAGGTATCAATGAAGTTTTGTCAATGTACTCAGCATAGTATCTCCCTGAGTATTCAATCAATTTGTCAATTAGATTCAAGTGCTGAGTTTCTATTATGAGCAATGATGTAAAACTCAGAAAGCCACTAGTAAATTTTTCTCTCAGGTTGTGCCTGAAGCATCAAGTAATAAAAATAATCATAAACTCAGTAAACTTGATGTGCTGCTCAAGTCTGAGAGGATAAATATAGCAGCCCACAATGTCATTTTCACAGTTACATTTCACACTATAACCACATACTGCGGAAAAAACTTTTAGCTACATAGCAACTTCTAAAGACTTGTGGTTTTGCTAATATTTTTTAAGATGTGTAATATCTGAAATACTTAGTAATTAAGGATAAAAATTAGATTGTAACATTTGTGTGAGAATGAAAATAAAACAAAAATTGTCACTTGATATTTGTGTATTGATATTCTGTTTAGTGAGGAAATTACTCTGTACCGCCCAATATTTATTTATTAGTACATTGATAACCTCTGAATTAACTCATTGAACATGCAAAATATAATTAACACTTTTAGTTTATTATTTTCATAACAATTTGAAAGATTAATTTTTGATTGCATTCCTATCATTGAAACTGTTTTGATAGATTTTAATTTCCTCACTCTAACTTATGATTTATCCTCATCTTTCTGAATCATGTGTGGTAAATGATATCTCATTGAGTCTGGAAAAGCAGATTGGCCCCCACTTTCTTTTAATGAGAAGAAAAAAAATTTATTCTATTTAGTAATGAAGATACAAGTGCTATTCATTTTGAGCACTTACTGTATTTCATGTACTAATACTGGTAATGTAGAATCTAATTTAATTATAACAGTAAATCTGCAAGTTAGTTATTATTTGTATTTACATATGAATACATTGAAGGGGTTTGTGTTCTCAGTATCTCGATACCTCTTTCATATATTTTACTTGTTTATAATTTAAATCAATATGTCTTGATATCACAAGCTATATACATTATATAGCACAAAGGATAGATAGTGAACAATCTTCCTCCACTCTTATATAATTATACTAAATAATTATCCTCCACAGAGAATATGATGGTGAATGCACACACACACACACACACACACACACACACACACACCCCTACATTTACTAACGTCTGTGAAATTCATCTTGGTGAGTTCAATTTTCCCTAGATTGCTACTTATTTACCCTAATACATTTATAATCCAATTTACTTTTTGCTATTAATTTGATATGGCACATATATAATATAGTCCTAAAATTTCATTATAATAGAAAAATTACAAAAAAGTACAAAAATATATGCTTACCATGTTCACCATTATTCTTTTATACAGATATGATAACCAATTAAGGGAATGCGTTCTCTTTTGGGGTCCATGAGGGGGCGTAGTTTTAAGGGCAAGAATTTCCGAGCACCATGCCTCCCTCCCATCTCTCTCCATCCGGGAGATTTAACAGTTTATGTTTGAATTTCCTTGGCACCGGAAGAAACTAAGAGTCAATCACCCTAGTGGAAGTTTAAAGGAACTCCTTTCACTAGCCTGAGGAACTTGGGGAGGTGGGAATTTCTCCCAGGATAAATTCCCCTGCTCCTTCACCCAAGCCAGATTGTCAGCTCTCTGGAATTCCCTCCCATATGGTGGGAATTCCCATCTGGGATTTCTCCTCTTCCACATTCTTCTTGGAGGTCTTTCTTTTCTTCTCCTTTCCTTCTCTTTTCTCTACATAAATAATATCACCTTTATACAACACTTCTTGGGTTCGATATTTACTTTTATAAGCATATGGAGCACCTGCAGTGGTCCCATTGCTTATTCTTTAAGAGATTGGTGGCCAAGAACCCACAACACACTCTTGGGAGAGCTGTGTCTCACCAGTACCCAAGAAAAAAACCTGGCTACACAATCATTGAGCACATGTTAAATGACATCAATGGCAGTAGTTTTAGTGTTAATAATATGCAATCACAAATGTTTAACACTCCTAGTTTTCTCTGTCTATGCCAGTGTTTTTAAGTGACTGTACAGATTTAAAATACTGAATTTATTGTTTATATTGAGAGGCATTATAACTTGTTAATATAAAATATTATGCTTACTTTGAAACAGTCTAGGGTCACTGAAACAGTCTCATTTTCTGAGGTATTATTTGGAGTTCTTTGTCTCACAACAAAGAAAATTAAGGAGTATGGACACCAATGGTGAGGATGGAGTGAAAGTTTATAAGTGAAAGAGGGGTCCTGAGAGAGTTGCCATCACACAGTTGAATGCAAAGACTTTTATAAACAAGCTAATGGTGGGGGGTGTTTCATTTGCATAAGGCACAAACTGGTTAAGGCTGGGTATCTTATTCTCATAAGGTGCAAATTACTGTTAACTCCACCCCATTCCTCTAGTGTGTATGCATATGCAGGTTCTTAGCCTGAGTTACCCTCTATGGTTTCATCTCCCTTACCGCATATGCGTCAGAAGATGGAATTTTCCACTCTGGAGGTGCCTGGTTCTGTGTAACTTTTCTTATCTCTACAGTGGCAGAAGTGTCTTAACCAAGACCTTGTGTAAGTTCCCCATCTGAGTATACCCCAAAAGGAAAGGAATGTGCTCACTTAGGCCCACAGTGTATAGGTGGAGCTTGCACAAGAAACAAAGGCATTGTACCTTGCTTCCTTATCAGCACTTGCAGCTTGATTTCATCCACGCTGATCTTTTGTTGGAAAGACTTCTACTGGGGACCTTGTCCTAACTATCTGCCTAACTGGTTCCTTTCTCTCTCCTCTCTCAATTCCTAGAAATACAATTTTTAAAAATTTTCTTAAAAAGTCAGTTTAGTGGCAGATAATCCGTATACCGAACTCCTATATAAATAAGTTCACATCATCTCTACTTTCTATTTAGTTTATTGATCTTTTTGTCTATTCATGTATCTGAAATTGATTAATAGAATTCCTGATTTCTTATATATATTTAAATCCAGTAGATTGATTCTCTCTTCAATCATTTTAGGATTTTTTTGTTTGTTTGTTTACTTTTGGAACGTATTTTTCTATATGAAATTCAGAGTCATCTTGCTGTTTTATTTGAAATAATGTTTAAATTATATACTAACTTAGAATGTATATCTTATGATGATGGCATCTTCCTCTTCAAATTTATATTATATTTCACCAGTGGTTCAAATGATAATGATGTCAACACTTTCTTTCTGATTTTTTAACTCTCCAGTTAGTTGTTTATCACATTCAATTGCTTACTTTTTAAAAAAACTAATGAATATTTTTAATTCTCATTCACATTTCCAAATATACTATTAAATTCATTGTATTCTAAGTGATTAATAATACGTTATCAATGAGTTACTTTCAAAACCTTTTTCTTATCTCCTTTGCTAGTGGCTAACAATAGAATGTAAAACACAGTATCATTTTTAAAAATTAAAAATACAAACAGGAGATTTCTGGTTCTCAGCCCAGCATGTAAGAATTTTGGAAGTTGTTACTACATCCTAACAATAAATAAACAACTAAGTAAGCTGAAAAATCAACAATTCTTTATTGACCTATAAGAGGAACAAGAACACAGGACAACCTACTGCCCCCAAAACTGGAGAAACCAAAAAGACAGATCTAGAGAGAATCACAACTTACAGGAATAGAAACTCAAGCAGAAACCTCTTTGGGAACCAGTGCTTTGCAGGAAAACCTGAACTGTAGTTGAGGAATTGCTGGAAGCTCACTGTGGACAACGCTGAGGGTGAAAATCTCCAGAAAATCCAGTCATAGGAAAGTGTCTACATTTTTCTAAGTTTTATGACCAGGAGTTTCAACTGGTTCTCACATTGACTATCTGGGAAAACTCTTTTTATGTTTCTGGTAAGGTGAAGAGAAAAGGAACCATTTAGAAATGCACCAGAGCATTTCTGTTCTTCTTAACAAAGTCTTCCCTCAGAAGTGACTATTTAACTAGAACCTCGACTACTGGCATTTCAAGAGAGCCTAATTGATTAGTGACAAGATAAAATATTCTATTTTATCTGTCTATTTCCCTTGTAGAGGAAGGGAAATACCCAACTCCAGGCAATTCTAGCCATTCTGTCTCTCTTAAGGGGTGGGAGGGCAGAAGGTGAGAAGCATTTATAAAGTTAACAGCCCAGGGGCACAGGCATACTAGAATATTGAGATTTTATTGTAGGGCTATAGAATGCTTCTACTCTGCACCCACCCCCAATCCCTGCACTTAACATCTCATTACTGAAGACCTGCTTATCAGAGATCCTTTTACCCCATATATATGTCTGACTATCAAGAAAATATTGTAAGGCATACCAAAAGGCAAATAAAAACCCGAACTCAAATAAATGAACAAATCTGTTCCATATTCTGAAAAAAGAGACATAATTAAAAGCTTATGGTCACCCTAAAGTCTACATACCAATGCTTATAGCAGCTGTATTCAAAATGCCATAGCATGGAATCAATGAAAATATTTCTTCAGGTGAATTGATAAATGTGATATACCCAGAAAATTGAATATTATTCATTGCTGAAACAAATGAGCTATCAGTCCATAAAAAAAAGCATGGAAGAATCATAAATCAGTATTGCTAAGTAAAATAATCCAATCTAAAGAGGCTACATACTTTATGACCCCAACTATATGAAATTCTGGAAAAGGCAAACTATGAAAACAGTAGAAATAGCGGTTACCAATTTCTACTGTTTGAGTGGAGTTGAATATATGAACAGAGTGGGGTTGAGTGGGGTTGAATATATGGAGAATAGAGGATTTATTTATTTATTTATTTGTTTTTTTGAGACAGAGTTTCACTCTTGTTACCCAGGCTGGAGGGCAATGGCGCAATCTCAGCTCACTGCAGCCGCCGCCTCCTGGGTTCAGGCAATTCTCCTGTCTCAGCCTCCCGAGTAGCTGGGATTACAGGCACGCGCCACCCTGCCCAGCTAATGTTTTTTTGTATTTTTAGTAGAGACGGGGTTTCACCATGTTGACCAGGATGGTCTCCATCTCTTGACCTCGTGATCCACCCGCCTCGGCCTCCCAAAGTGCTGGGATTACAGGCGTGAGCCACCGCGCCCGGTCACAGTGGATTTATATAGCAGAGAAAATATTCTGTAAGATATTATATTGATGGGTGCATATCATAATACATTTTTCCAAACTCATGAAATGTACCACACTAACAGCGATCTCTAATGTAAACTACGGACTTTGAGTGATAAAAATGTTTAAATGTAAGTTAATCAATTGCAACAAATAAGTCATTTTAGTGTATAATTATAAATTTAGTGCAAAATTCTAACTGTATTTAGGATAAAAATTCAAATTCTTAACCTTTAGTGTACACACGAGGGAGGCTATGCATGTGTGGGGACATAATGTATATGGGGAATCTTTGTGTCTTTCTCTCAAGTACCTAAAACCTCTATAAAATATATAGTTTATTTCAAAAGAAAAAATGCATACACACAAAGCAACAACATGCTTAGTACTCATTGAAACAAAATATATAAATTAAATACAATGTAAGAGTGAGACATATGTGGATGAGAATAAGGATGGGTTAGAAGAGTAAAAGATAGTAAATAAATGAAAGGAAGCAAAAGAGGGAGGGAGGGTAAGAATAAGAGAGGGAAGGAGGAAAGCAAGTGGCAAAAAATGACAGGAAGGAAGAATGGATGAAGACAAGATGCAAGAATGAGTGATGATTTTAAAAAGTATATACTGTGACTACTTTTAACTACTACTTTGATAGTAGACAGTCTGAATTTTAATGCAAATACTTCTAATATTTTCCCCAAAACATGAGAATTGCTCTTAGGTTTGATCAGATAAATTTTACAATAATAAGAAATTATCCACCTGTTTTTATTTTATTGATTTTTTTAAAATCAAGAATACATATTAGATTTTATCAAGTTTCTGTTCATGTTTAATAATAGCCTTATTAATATTGAAGGAAACATAAAACCTTAGAATATACTTTATGTAATACATTATTTTTGTAGTAAGTTTCTAAATTCTATTTCCCAACATTTTCTTTATGATCTTATGTCAATTGCCATATATGAGGTTGGCTTGTAGTCTTCTCAATGATTTTTTAAGTTTCAATGCCATACTTTTTAGAAAGAAATTGAGAGCTTTCTACCCACCCCTCTCCCACGTCCTAGAAGTATTCACATACCATAGAAAGTACCTGCCCTGGATATTTCTTATAGATTCTTTATGAAAATATATATAACTAATCATTTTTAGAGAAAATCATTAATCTTTCATCATATTTTAGTTTGGGGTACAGGTGGTTTTTGGTTACATGGATAAGTTCCTTATTTGCGATTCAGGAGATTTTGGTCTACCCATCCCCCAAGCAGTGTACACTGTACACAATATATAGTCTTTTATCCCTTACTGCCCTAACCCCGTCCTAAGCCCCAAAGCCCATTCTATCATTCTTTTTTCTTTGCATCCCGATAGCTTACCTCCTATGCAATGTTTGGTTTTCCATTACTGAGTTACTTCACTTGGAATAATGGCGTCCAGTTTCATCCAAGTTGCTACAAAGACCATTATTTTGTTGCATTTTATGGCCGAGAATTATTACACGGTGTATATATACCACATTTTCTTATCCACTCGTTGGTTGATGAGCATTTAGTTTGGTTCTATAGTTTTGCAATTGCAAATTGTGCTGCTATAAGCATGCATGTGTATGTGTTTTTTTATATAATAGCTTTCATATATCTATCCTTTGGTAGATACTGAGTAGTGGGATTGTTGAATTGAATGATAGTTCTACATTACTTCTTAAAAGAATTTTCATACTGTTTTCCATAGTAGTTGTACTACTTTATATTCCACCAGCAGTGTAAAAAAGTGTTCCATTTTAACTACATCCACACCAACATCTATTATTTTTAAATTTTTAAATTATGACCATTCTTAAAGAAATAAAGTGGTATCTTATTATGGTTTTGATTTGCATTTCTCTGATAATGATGTTGAGCAGTTTGTTGTGTGCCTGTTGGTGTTTGTATTTCTTCTCTTGAGAATTGTCTATTCATGTCCTTTGCCCCCTTGATGTGATTATTTTTTTTCTTGCTGATTTGTTTGATTTCCTTTTAGATTCTGAGTATTAGTCCTTTGTCAGATGCATAGTTTGCAAATATTTTCTCCTACTCTGTGGGTTGTCCTTTTACTCTGTTGATTATTTCTCTTGCTGTGCTAAAGTTTTTAGCTTAATTAGGTCCCATTAATTTATTTTTGTTTTTGTTGCATTCGCTTTTGGATTCTAAGCCATGAATTCTTTGCTTAAGCCAATGTCTAGAAGAGTATTTTTTATATTATCTTCTAGAATTTTTATGGTTTTATGTCTTAGATTTAAGTCTTTGATCTTGAGTTGATTTTTATATAAGGTGAGAGATGGAAATCCAGTTTCATTCTTCTACATGTGGCTTGCCAGTTTTCCCAGGACCATTTATTAAGTTTTTACATGTTGTATTAGTACATTGTTATGGTGCTATGAAAAAATACCTTAGACTGGGTAATTTATGAAGAAAAGAGTTTTAATTGACTCACAGCTCTGAATGGCTGGGAGGCCTCGGGAAACTTACAATTGCGGCAGAAGGCACCTCTTCACAGGGTGGTAGGAGAGAGAATGTGTACACAGCAAATTGGAAAGCCCCTTATAAAACCATCAAATTTCATAAGAACTCACTCACTATCAGGAGACCAGCTTGAGGGTAACTACCCTCATGATCCCATTACCTCCCTCTTACTGCATGTGGGAATTATGGGAGCCATAATTCGTGATGAGATTTTGGTGGGGACACAGACAAACCATATCACATGTTAGATCTATTTTCTGGATTCAGATTTAGTAAATTGCATTTTTCTGGAGAGATTCCCAATTTATTCAGGTTTGATAACTTTTGTAAGCATTTAGCAAAGTAGCTATGACTGGTTTTCTCTTTTTTATTACTATTCATTCATTGAATAGATGTGAATAAATTATTCTGCTTTATTAGCTAATGTTTTTATGTCATAATTTTATTTAAAAATTTGCCCTTGTTTAATCAGAGAAATGAGCAAGAACATTTTCATGGTGAAGGACTCTCTGGTGAAGTATTCCCAGATGATTTTCGGCCAAAGATTTAGCTAAGTTTCTCAAAACACTCTCAATGATAAGTAGATGATGTTCTTTGACCCTCCAGGAAGTCAACAAGCAAAATGCCTTGAGCATCCCCAAAAACTGACATAACTTTTGCTTTTGACCAGACTGCTGTTGTCTTGACTGGGCCCCTACCACATTTTGGTAGCCAATGCTTTAATCATGCTTTGTCTTTAGGATTATACTGGTAAAGCCATGTTTCATCTCCTGTTACAATTCTTGGAAGAAATACCTCAGTATCCTGATCTTGCTTGTTTAAAATTTCCATTGAAAGCTCTGGTCTTGTTTGCAGTTAATCTGGTTGCAACAGTTTTGGCACCCATCAAACAAAAAATTTGCTCAGTTTTAATTTTTCAGTCAGAATTGTATAAGCTAAACCAAGGAAAATGTCTGTGGTGTTGACCAATGTTTCCTATGTGCATCTTTGTTCCTCTTCAATTAGAACACAAACAAGACAATTATTTTCTTGAAAATCGATGCTATTATTCTGCCCTGCAAGCTTCATCTTCAACATTGTCTTGTCCCTTCTTCTTTTTTTTTTTTTTTTCTTTTTTTTGCTGAACAAAGGCTTTATTCAAACTCTTGGGTGCTAACATCTCCAAAAAGCATTTAACAGAGACCATCATTTCCCTCCAAGAATAAATGCATTTTTATTTGTGTTGCATAGGTACATACATGGCAAGGTGATTTGCTGCCTATATCTGGTATTTCTTCCCACCTTATCCCTCTTCACCCCCTGCTGTCCTTCCCTACTGACCCCAGTGTGTGATACTCCCCTCCCTGTGTCCACATGTTCTCATTGTTCAACACCTGCTTATGAGTGAGAGCATGCAGTGTTTGGTTTTCTGTTCGTGTGTCAGTCTGTTGAGAATGATGGTTTCCAGATTCATCCATGTCCCTACGAAGGACACAAACTCATTGTTTTTTATGGCTGCGTAGTATTCCATGGTGTATATGTGCCACATTTTCTTTATCCAGTCTATCATTGATGGACATTTGTATTGATTCCAAGTCTTTGCTATTGTAAACAGTGCTGCAATGAACATACATGTACATGTGTATTTATAATAGAACAATTTATAATCCTTTGGGTATATACCCAATAATGGGATTGCTAGGTCAAATGGTATTCCTATTTCTAGGTCTTTGAGAATCCCATACTGTCTTCCACAATGATTGCACTAATCCCTTCTTAAAATGAGTTATCCTTTTGTAAAAACTGCTAATTTCCTGGGGGCATTGTCTTGATAAACTTTATGTAAAGCATCAATGAGTTATCATTGTATTAGTTTCCCTTGCACTAGTATAAAGAAATACCCAAGATTGGATAATTTATAAAGGAAAGAGTTTTAGTTGACTCACAGATCTGCATGGCTGGGGAAACCTCAGGAAACTTACCATCATGATTAAAGAGGAAGCAAGCACTTTCTTCACAAGGTGGCAGGAGAAGGAAATGAACAAAGAAGAACTACAAAACACCTATAAAACCATCAGACCTTGTGAGAACTCACTCACTATCATGACAACAACATGAGAAGAACCATTCCCATGATCCAATCACTTCCCACCAGGTCTTCCTCAACACCTGGGTATTACAGTTCAAGAAAAGATTTAGCTGGGGACACAAAGCCTAACCATACCATTCTGACCCTGCCCCATTTCAAATCTCATGTCTTTTCACATTTCAAAACCAATCATGTCTTCCCAAAATCCTGTAGGTCTTAACTCATTTCAGCATTAACTCAAAAGTCCACAATCCAAAGTCTTGTCCAAGATGAGGCAAGTCCCTTCTGCCTAAGAGCCTGGAAAATTAAAAGCAATTTAATTATTTCCTGGATACTACAACGTCTGTACAGGGATTGGGTAGTTATTCCCATCCCAAATGGGAGAAATTGACAAAAATAAACAGGTCACTTGCAAGTTCAAGATCCAGTGGGGCAGTCATTAAATCTTAAAGCTCCTAAATAATCTCCTCTGACCCTATGCCTTATAATCAGGGCACACTGATAACAAGAGGTCAGCTCCCATGGTCTTGGTCAGCTCCACTTCTGTGGCTTTCCAGTGTACAGCCTCTCTCCTGGTTGCTTTCACAGGGTGGCATTTAGTGTCTGCAGCTTCCCCAGGTGCATGGTGCAAGCTGTTGGTGTACCTTCTATTCTGGGGTCTGGAGGATGATTGCCCTCTTCTCACAGCTCCACCATGCAATGCCCCAGAGGGAACTCTGTGTGGGGGCTCCAACCCCACATTTCCCTTCTACACTACCCTAGCAGGGGTTCTTTATATGGCTCCACCTCTGCAGCAAACTTTTGCCTAGACTTCAGGCATTTCCATATATCCTCTAAAATCTAGGTGAAGGTTCCTAAACCTCAATTCTTGACTTCTGTGCACCCACAGGCCCAACACCAATTAGAAGTCACCAAGGCTTGGGGCTTGCACCCTCTGAAGCAATGGCCTGCGCTGTACATTGGCCCCTTTTAGTCATGGCTGGGACCCAAAACACCATGTCCTGAGACCGCATAAAGCAACAATGCCCTGGGTGTGGCCCATGAAGCCATTTTATTCTCTTATGCCTCTGAGCTTGTTATGGGAGGGGCTGGGGTGAAGACCTCTGACATGCCCTTGGAGACATTTCCCCCATTGTCTTAGTAATTAACATTTGGCTCATTGTTACTTATGCAAATGTATGCATCTGACTTGAATTTCTCCCCAGAAAATAGAATTTTCTTTTCTATTGCAACATCAGGCTGCAAATTTTCCAAACTTTTGTGTTCTCCTTCCCTTTTAAATGTAAGTTCCAATTTCAAATCATCTCACTCAAGTCCAAAGTTCCACAGATCATTAGAGCAGGGGCAAAATGCTGCCAGTCTCTTTGCTGAAGCATAGCAAACATGACTTATACTCCAGTTCCCAACAAGTTCCTCAACTCCATCTGAGACCGCACCAGCCTGGACTTCACTGTCCACATAATTATCGGCATTTTGGTCAAAGCCATTCAACAAACCTCTGGGAAGTTCCAAACTTTTCTATCTTCTTATTCTTATCTTTTTCTGTGCCTTCCAAACTGTTTAAACCTCTGCCTGTTACCCAGTTCCAAAGTCATTTCCATATTTTCGGGTATTGTTATAGTAGTATCCCATTCTCTGTGGTACTAATTTACTGTAGTAATCTGTTCTCACACTGCTATAAAGAAATACCCAAGACTGGGTAATTTATAAAGGAAAGAGGTTTAGTTGACTAAATTATAATCTCCAATTATATTGGAGATTACTTAGAAGCTTTAAGATTTAATGACTGCCCACTAGATTTTTAACTTGCATGGGCCCTGTAACTCCATTTATTTTAGTCAACTAAAGGAAAGGTTTACTTGACTTGCAGTTCCATATGGCTGGTTAGGCCACAGGAAACTTACAATCATGGCAGGAGTGGAAGCAGGCACCTTCTTTACAAAGCAGCAGGAGGGAGAAGAAACAAACAAGAGAGGAACTACCACAGACTTATAAAACCATCAGCTCTCACTCACTATCATAAGAACTGCATTGCAGTAAATGCTTCCATAATCCAATCACCTCCTACTGGGTCTCTCCCTCAACACCTGGGAATTACAATTCAAGATGAGATTCGGGAAGGGACACAAAGCCTAACTGTATTACTCATTCTTCCATCCAAGCTTCATGAATTTGATGTTTGTTCGTGTTTCAATTTTAGCAGAATTCACATTTCTCTGATAGAAACTCTTTTAAAACTGATGTTTTATCCTTTTCAGTGCCTCAAACTATATCCTGTTCAGACATGTTATAGCAAGTTAGTACAAGTTTATTTTAGTGCAAAAATTTAAAATCTGTGCATAGTTTTTTCGTCATACAAATTTTTCATAAACTTCTTGGAGACCCCCTTTATATATTTTCCAGTTATATTTGCTGTTCCAATTTTAGTAATTGAAATAAAGAAGGCTTCTATTTACATAGTCTTAGAATTATATTATAAATATTCAAGATACTAAAAATACAATTTAAAATTTAATTTGATACAAATAACCTTGGTAAATATGAGTGATACATAAGCAAAAAAGTTAAATGTGGAAACTTTTGGATAATTAGGATGATATTTTAAAATAAATCTGTTCCTAAAAAATATTGTCCCAATATTATGAATTCAATAGCCAAATAATTCATTTTTATCATTTTTCTTGTATTATCACATTTTGAAACACTATTGAGAGATCTTGGATACCCAGTTTGAATTCCCCTTATGTATATATACTCAGTTCAAAACTAAAATAAGATTTCGAGGGGCCTCATCAGTTGGAACTGACTTTACACCTATTTCCTCTAATGATCATAGCTGTCTCGGTGCTGCTTGACTAGGAGTTATGTGTCCTCAAATCAGAGGGATAACTGAGCTCTGTTTGGTTTCCTCCACTTGTTCTGCCTCCTGGAAACTCTACAATAAACTGGGAGCAAATATAGGCCCAATAGCATTTCTTTCTCCTCTATCATGAATTAGTCTCTCAGACTGCCTGATGTTCAGTATTTCAAAACTGCTCTTTTATGCATTTTGTCATTTTTCAGTTGTTTTAGGAAGTAAAATTGAGTTTCTGTTATTCTAAATTGGTGGAAAGCTCACATGTAAGAGAAGATAGAATTTTAAGGACACAAAAGATGTGCTCAATAATACCACATTCTAACATAAGGTCTAGTAAGGTATGAATGAAAAGTATATTTTATTATTTTCTGCATAGGTGCTCAGTGTTGAGGAATGTTTTGAGCTTGGTAAGAAATTTTCATTCCAAAACACTGGGTCTGACAATAAATTTTCATGTATTGTCAGTAATACATATTTATACCCGGTTTTTTTCCCCCATGTTCTTTTCTGTGTTGGTAAGTAATTACCAAGCTGGATGACCTTTCCTTAAATGTCTTTGACATTCCCCTTCCCAAATAATAGAGTCACAAAAGAAAATTAGTTATAATATGTTTTAAATGCTAAGATGTGGTTGAAATAAAAATGTTCCTTAATATTTATTATGATTATTACATAATTCCTGGCACTATAAAATGGATTGGAGATAGATAAGCATTACCAATAATTTGCCCATAATAAACTTATGGTTTAGCCTGTATAAATACTATAAATAGAAATATTATTGTACAATATGGTATTTGCTATAATTTAATGTGAGAATAAAATGTATCTTGAATTCAAACATCCTGGTTACATAGTTACGTGGATTATCTTATTTACATGTTAATGTTTGTTTTTTTTTCAAACTGACTCAGCTAAAACATGTAGGCATATTTTTGACAATTCTCACTTTGAAAATAGATAAGATTTAAATTTCAAGTTCCCATGTCAAATAAGAGGTTGCCTTCATGAAACATTTATAGTAAATGATAAAGAACGATTTCTTAATACAACACCTTGCTTCCTGGGATGACTATAAAAAGCATTCTATTTTCAAGGCAATTTCCCACCCCCTCAGATAAAGACAGCTATGGCTTTGTCTGCTTTTATACAATGGCAATAATGGCACCAACACTAAGGCAATTCTTCCTGTCCTCAGCAAAATTTCCTTATGTTTCTTTCTCTGCATGTCTAAATCTAAGACCATAGTTTAAAACACCAGCAGTAAATATAATGGGTAAACTTGAAATGGTAAATATATTTTTAATATGTCTCTCAAATTCTAAATGATTACTTTACCTGTCTTAAGACAAAATAAAGCTGGTTATATAAAAGTAATACTTATATGTTATGAAGTATGCTATCTATAAAGGCTGGATAATATTTAAAATTAATTCTTTTACATTATAAAGATAGTAATAAAACATAATATTTTGAAAATTTTTTTCTCTCATAAATTGGTTTTCCCTATGGAAAAATAAATTGGTTATTTGAGATGAGATTAGGCATTTATTTGTAAATGAAATTTCATAAGATAACAAGCATGAAATAAAATTAAAATGTACATAAAAATATCAGACAAATCTGTAAAAATGCATTTTTATTAAATTAATAATAATGAAAATAATAAATTTAAAATTGTCATAACCTGTTGGACAAGTAAAAGAATATATTATATAGTGGGCTTATATCAAAAGTTATTTTTCCAGTATTTTAAATAAAAAATTTCTTTATCAAAATACCATTTACTTTAGTTCCAAAGCTACTAAAATAGTCTATATAAATACTTTCCACTGTATTAAAGACATATGCTATTTAAATATGTGGTATTTTGTTTTGATAGTGTGTTTATTTTTTAAAAAAGCAAATAATAAATGTCATATAGGTTGGTGCAAAAGTAATTATGTTTTTTGCCATTTCCTTCAAGACCACAATTACTTGCACCAATCTAATGCTTTCTTTTTACCAATTAATGAAATGATAACTGATGTAACAGTATACATTGATTCTAATGGTAAATCAGGATTTACTTTCTACGCACCAGAAAGAAGACATGGTGGCAGGTTTATTACCTCAGTGGTTCAGAAAGGAACAAGTTGAGATACCATGCTTGAAGTTCATTCATTCCCCGGGTAATTCTTGGTATATAGTGCATGCTTGAAATATAATTGTGAATTTGAATACAACTACTTCCTGCTGCCAAGGATTTGCAGTATAGTGGGAAAGACAGATATTAATTGAATTATTACATGAAATTGGGACCGTGGAAAGGTATTTTAAATGAGAAGCTCATGGTGATATGAGGCCTATATTAGAGAGAATGATTAGTCAGAATCTCATAGAAGTATTTACAGGGTAAATGAATTTCAGCTGAATTGAATGAATATAATCTTTCCAAAAAGAGGAGAGAAGATGAATCCAGACAGAGGAAACATGTTGCACAAAGGCCCTATAGTCAGAATGACCATGAAGTACACACAGATTTGAAAGGGTTTTAGGATATTGGTAAGAATGGGCATCAGAATCTCCTGACATGAAGCTGGATGATAGCTTAGACTATCACACAGCATTAACAATGAAGGAACTTGTGTTTGGGTTAAGAAGTTTTGCCTTTATTTTTGAACAATGAGAACACTATTTTCCTTTCATGATGAATAAAATGATTGATTTTCCAGTTCAACATGAACATCTTGGACTAAGTGTAAAGAATAGATAGTAGGAGTTATTAAAGAAATAAATAATTCCAGTATTACTTCAAGAATATACCTGAGAGATGATGATAGTTCAAATCATATAGCAGCCATAGTGACACAGTTAAGTGAAAATATTTGAAAAAGAATTAGGAAGTAAAATGTATACAATGTAGATATCTATGATAGAAATGAGAGAATTCACCACAATTTAAAGCAATAGCAGGCACTGAACTGTATTTGAACTAGATGAATTTGGCAAAAGAAAACCACTTACTATTCAAAGTTGGTGGGGGCCAGACATGGTGGCTCATGCCTGTAATCCCAGCATTTTGGGAGGCTAAGGTGGGAGGATTACTTGAGCCCAGGAATTCAAAACCAGCCTAAACAACATAAGAAGACCCCCCCATGTGAATTATGGCTTTAATTATGACCCATGAGTTTTTGACTCAAATATTTACCTTATGTGTCTGGTATATATCTGCCTGGAACTGCATATTCATTTCTAATAAATTGAACCAATGGTTTCAAACTTCATAAAGTAGCCCTTAATTTAAAAGGCAGCATTACTATCAGAGAAAGATTTAGGAATACCCTGAAGCTCATTCCACCAATTTTATTATTTTATTATTTTTATAAGACAGAGGCTCACACTGTTACTCAGGCTGGAGTTCAGTGGCACAATCATTGCTCACTGTAGCATCAAACACCTAGGTTCAAACAATTCTCTTGCCTCAGCCTCCTGCATAGCTGGGACTACAGGTGTGTGCCACCATGCCTAGCTAATTTTTTAAAATTTGAAATCATTGGTTCATTTTATTAGAAATGAATATGCAGTTACAGGAAGATATATACTAGAAACATAAGCAAAATTTGAGTCAAAAGCTCAGGGATCAGGACTAAAGCCATAATTCACATTAAAAGATCAATATTTTTAGTGAGTGAATGAATACACAAATGAGGCAGAGAATAGTGATCAGTGTCATCGTAGGTAGTCAAGTGGTTTAGAGTGAGAAAATATTTTTCTGAGAAACTATTGACGCAGCTATAAGAAAGTTACTTATAATCACTGAAGGAGTAATTTTAGGGAAATTATACCACAGGAACAAGAAAGGAAATAGCAATAAAATAAAATGTAGCATGACTATTA
Source organism: Cebus imitator (assembly GCF_001604975.1). Lineage (NCBI taxonomy): Eukaryota > Metazoa > Chordata > Mammalia > Primates > Cebidae > Cebus > Cebus imitator. The sequence goes on from NW_016107429.1 coordinate 92,617, forward strand.
TGTGAAATAAAGTAAAACAAAAAGCAAAAATCGCCATTGTCTGGTAAAATTCATTACATTTAGTAAATTACCTTTTTCTATACTTAGTATCAGAAATCTACGTGTTCACATTAATATAAATATTTCTATATTATGGTTATGGAATATTATTTTTTTCAGTTTCAGTGCTCATTTAGCTTTTTGTATTTTATGTTGTCAAATAATTATATGTTAAATTAAATATGATGATGACCTTTACATTTATTAATCTATTGAGAGCAATATTATTTCAGAAGAATGTGACTGGTTTTTCTAAGGATATGTAATATTTCTGTGGCTGAACTATTATATAAAATTTGAACTTTTGTCTTAATCTCTTCTTATATTTTCATTGTTCAAAGTCACCTATGCTATTTTGCTTATATTTCACTCTTCAGTATATTAGGTTAAAAACCTCTGCTGTTAGAAAAGAGAGAAAATATTGGATGTATTACATATCTAAATTTCCTACCTGGTATTATGCTATTGTAGCGCTACTGGAGAATTAATTTTTTTCAGATTAAGAGGAAGTACAATCCATCTTATTTCATTTCCTGCTAGGTTTATGTATTCATGTATATGTCTTTCTCTCTCTGTGTGTGTGTGTGTGTGTGTGTGTGTGTGTGTGTGTGTGTGTGTGTGTGTGTACAGTGATAGCCTTGAGAATTGTCCACCATCTACATTGTGTCTTTGTTAGGAAGTGGTTCAGAAAAGAACAGAGAGCATTACCTATTAAGGGGAATGTTTCACTTCAAGTAAGTTGTCTTATTTGTCGATTCCTTTTATACCACCAAGACATATCACTTTGTATGCATTATTTGTCTGATAAGTGTACTTTAAAAGGATCCCAGTATAGCTTTGATGTAACTGATGTAAACACTGGCTTTGATGGGGAAACACTTTGTTCCTATTAAACTTAAATAGCACATATCTGAAGGTTGAAGTGTTAGAGGAACATGGAAGCTGCCTGGTGCTTTTTAGCTTCCACCTGCCATGCTTGCTGCTTTGAAATATTTATGCCCCTCATTGTTTTGTCTAGTGTAAGACATCCTTGTTAACATTTAGACATAATTTAGGACACATTTCATAAGCAAACTGTTAAATATTTATGCCTGGTGCTCATTGCTTACCAAGCACTTCACATATGCATCCATGTTTCAATTATTAATGAAGAGTTTGGACAGACCTTGTTTTTATTGATCAGTTTTTCTGAAGATTAACTTTTTCATATTCTTCCATAATAATATCCTGAGTTGTTTATTGCTTGGTTTAGAAATATGGTCTCTTCCTTTATATTAAATTTGTTTGGTGCTTAATTTTCTAGAAAAGTCAATTTAAAAAGAACAGGGAAATGATAATATGAAATTAAATCCCTTAGATAAATGCATACAAACCCATGTGCACATGTGTGGGATGTCTAAGTTTAACAAAAAGTTTATTTTTGAAAAGCAAATATAATTCAACATTTAACAAGGACATTTATGAGACTGTTTAGCCTTTTAAGCCACATATGTCTAACTGTAATACCATCCATAAATATAATGGATAATAATATTCTTTATTTGTTTGGTTTATTCTGTTAGAAGGCTCTTACCCACAGTTATATAAGTGGAACCATCTGAGCAAAGGAAGAAAGATGCATTCTTAATATAATTTATACCTTTAAGCAAAATTTTGGCTGATTATCTCTTTCAGCTATGTACTTTTGTGAAATTAAAAGTTTTTAATAAAATTTTAGCTGAATAAGCATAATGTGCTGTGAAATCTGATTCAGGTGTTTGACTTTGTTATGTGTCCTTGTTAAAACCAACATAATAGCTTATTTGATTTACTTCCCTAGAAGGACATTGTATTAGGGTTATTTGTCACAAATTGTTGTGAGTCCTTTTCAAATTCACCCCTCAAATATTTTATAAAAGGATCATAGTATCCTTCAATTTACAGTCAGGTAAATTGAAGATAAAATAGAAAACTATATTTTTGTCCAAATCAGAAAAATTACATTTAAATTCTGATACATATGCAGTTAATATCTCTATGATGGCAGAAATGGGATCTGAATCCAGGTAGACTTGTTTCATGATAGCAATTGAATGACTATCTCTATGCTTAAAGATAACTGAATGATTTCCTGAAAGACAGATATGAAACAGTGCTTACAATCATTAAAAAATAGATTTTTATTTATAATTAAATATTTAATTACTCAAAGTACATTTTTATCCATTAATATACTTTATTTCAAGAAGTATCATAGACTAAAAGTTAATTTTGACATCAAGAAAAAAATTATTTACCTGTATTTCTACTAAACTTATAATAAGTTTCTCCCCCCAAAAAATCTCTATTTAAGCTCTGAGCTAAAAAAAAAAAATCAAGATATAACCACTAAATATATGATTTTAAAAACATTTTTATTTGAAAGTAACTATATACCATTTAGTTCGTGTCAAGTCAGTGAAATATTAGTAGGCAGGTAGAATGCTAATAATTTATTCATAATAACAATAGAAATGTGTTCATAATTATTCCTTTTTTATCTTGTTTATTTCCACTTAAAATAATTTCATTTACCTGTTTTTTCCTTCTGATTCTTTTTTATTATACTTTAAGTTCTGGGGTATATATGCAGATTGTGCAGGACATAATTGAAATTGAAACACAATATATCTGGAATGTGGCAGCAGGAGTGAATGAATGGCAAATACTATTTCTTCAGAGAATTATATTTCTAAGCAAAATCACAGGAATAATACATTGTGGTGTGTTTAAAATAACTGCATGACAAGAAATGTCATTGCCTAATGCATTCTCCTTATTCTTAATGCAACATTATGTTGAATCTCTTTGTTAAATGTAAATAAATATACAAACACAGAAGCAAACTTTTGGATTATAAGGATGTTCCACTGGTAAAGACTCAAAACTAGTCAAGGAGAGAAAAAAGGAAGAAATTATCTTGATGCTATCACCTTTGGAAGAATTTCTGTTTTAATTATTGGACTCAGAAGTTATTTAAGTATTTAACTTTCTCACATCAACAGAAATTACTGGATACAATGTTTTTTAATGTCACTTGCAGTATTGATCTTTTAAAATGAATGAAGACCATATAACTAATCCACCATTTTTAGTCTCTAACTTAAGCTTTTGAGAACCTGACATTACTGTTAATTTTACTTCTGGTAGATCCATGGATTTATGTACACCTCTGTCTCTGATTCCTTAAATAAATACAGCCTTAATGGAAGAAAAATTAGGAGGATTTGATTCAGCTTGTCTCCCTGTGTATTTTCCAGTTCTTAATTTTGGAATATCTTCATCATAAAGAATGCATTTCTTAAACAGCTATCACTGAGGCAAATTCATTTTGGCTTACATTTTTAATGGAATTCAACCATTCTCTAATAATCAACAACGGTTTAGAAGAAACAATTATGTCATGTTAAAAAGAAAAGATGTGATGTGTGATATTAACATTATAAAATATTAGAGAAGGAAATATTAGCAGAGATACTTAAAGTACTTGAACAATGAAAAAGTGATTTGGTTTCTCCAGGTTTGACATGTATTATTAAACTTAAATTAGTATGGAAAAATAGACAAATATGTTTCAGGCAGTAACAATTGCTATGGATAGGGAGACAAAAATGAATGAGAATTAACACGTTGTGTTACAAATCATGTTTAAAAAAGATTTCTCTAAAAAGAGAACATTGACCACTTATGTGAAGAAAGTGAGGGGTCAACTAATATAAATATTTCAGGATGTGTTTCCTAGTCAGAGACAGCAGCACTGAGGCATAGTTTGATCACATTCGAGGGATGCAAAGAAGGCTGCTGTGACTTTACACAAGTGAGCAAGGGAAGTTTGTTAGGCTATGATATGGAAAGAACAAAAATGAGTGTAGAGAGGAAATGTTAAAGAATTCTGCAAAAATTAGGAAGAGACAAGTAAGAGTGCTTGGTCCAGGATGGAGGGATTGGGAGGATAGTAAGGAGGGATCTGATAATTGGATGATCTGTGAAGCCATGAGAAAGGATGAAATCACATGGATGTATTGTAAATACAGAAATAGGAAAAACAATTCAGTCTTTGAGGACAAGAGAGTAAAGGGAAGTGACTAGGAAGAGAAAAGGAAAAGTAAGAGAAGATGGTATTTGGAGGCTAGTAGTTCAAGAAAGAGTGATTGGTTTTGGAAATGTTGGGTTTAGTGACTGACAAAGTGAAGTCAAATTTTAACTGCAGTGGATTGGAAAGGTTACGTGAGAGAAAGCACATACACAGAGAATATAGAACTTCTTCAGCCTTTGGCCTCCCTCTAAAGGACAAATAAATGGGACAGTATTAGATGTGGAGTACTGCATAGCAAGAGAAATTACTAGCAGGAGTGTTAACATATTTTTCTACGCTTACAGATGCATCAGGTGGAAGGGTAGAGGCAAAAACACCTGATTATGAATAACATAAAGGGAAAAGTTTCAGGGAAAAATTCTGGATGACATTTCAGATAGGTATTTGAGGCATATGTGTAAGACATGAATACATCTGTATTAGAAAGATTGAAGACAGATGATGTGAACACAGATACAAATAAAAATGCATAGGTGTAGGCATATGAAGTTTCTCCTGTGATTGCTTCCGGAAACAAAACATTGTCATTAGCTGATGTGAATAACCACCTCATAGAGAGGAGAGTGAAAAAGTAGAGACATATAGTAGGATAACTGGACAGAATTAAGGACACATCTAAGCTAGTGATTAAATTAGAACCAGATTTGGGTAAGGAGAGATTTTAATAGTGGCTCTAGGAATATAGCATGTTCTCACTTATATGTAAAGGCTAAAATTTGATATTATGGAGGTAGAGAGTAGATTAGTGATTACTAGAAGTTGGGAAGAACAAGGAATGTTATGAAGAGATATTTGTTAATGTGTACATATATACAGTTAGATAGAAGAAATAAGTTCTCATGGTCGATAGTACAGTAAAGTGACTCTGGTTAACAATAATTTATTTTATACTTCAAAATAGCTATAAGAGAAGCTGTGGATTGTTCCCAACACAAAGAAATGATAAATGGTTAAGATGATGGATTTCCCAGTTATCTTATGTGGAAATTTACTCAGGATGGTGGCAAAAATACTAAGGGAAAAGTAGTAGAGAAAGAAATACTAAGGGAAAAATAGTAGAGAAAGAATATAGTCTCAAATCCTTTTAGAAGGCCTAAGGGTTTTTTCTATAGTTCTTGGCTGAAGGCAGCCTTGTTCCCATAGTTAAATAAATTAGACTAGAAACAAAGGAATGTGGGGGCTTTACCTAACTAACTTGTTTTCTCATTAAACTTTGATCATTCCTGATGGCTCTCTTGGATGGGAGGTCGAACAGGGATATTACCCACTATTAGTATTTGCTTTGGGCATTGAAACCTGTCCTTTAATCTTCACTCTAGTGGTGTTGACTCAAAGCTTTTGTCATTTAATGTGTACTGAATAAAGGTTAAGGAGTCCAGGTTGTGGGGGCCAGTGGTCGCATCTGTTTAAAGCACTCTCCGGGGAGTCTGTAAATGGCCAGGGACGCTCAGTTGAACCGGCAAAGCATAATATCTGTGTGTCAGTATACTTTATTCATCCATTTCTGAGTCAGGGTCTGTAGGACAGGCACCCACAGGTGGTGACCCTGACACCCTTATTTGATCATTATCAAAATATCATATATCAAAATATCCCATGTACCTCAAAAATATGTGGAATAATTATGTATCCATTAAAAACTATTTGTTTCTGTTAGGGTTGGTTTTTTTCTTAGAGTAGCCATCTCTTTGTACATTAGTCATCTGTTTTTTCATTTTGTCCACTTCTGTTAGAATTCTTAGCATATTAATACTTACTGTTTTAAATTCAACAGCAATAATCAAGCAGAGATAATACAACATCTCTTCCCTAGATATGGTGACCTGGTTCTGATGATTGACTTGTCTCTTCATCCTGTTTTTGTCTTTTAGTATGCTTCATAATTTTTTGTTGAAAACTGGACATGATGTTCTGGGTAAAGTAATGGAGGTAAATAGCTTGTAACATGAAGATTTATATCTATTTTGTTATGAGTTAGGCTGTGCTTATTGTTGGTTGTAACTGTAGATTCAAAGGCTACACTTTCCTCTGGTGTCTTTGTGTTTTGTCTCCCCTATTTTCTTTGGGTTTCTCTGGAGATATCTTTTTAACATCTGAAATGCGCAGTTCATTCTGTTTTATTCCCCTGTTCTCCACAGGAGCCTTAGGGAAGGGGTGGCAAGGGGTGGTGGAGTGGAAGAGCATTGCAGAGTCCTAGGATTAGGACTTGTTTTTTAGTTGGCCCGTGTCCTTGGCTGTGGCCTTCACAGATGCTTCTTTGCTTTGTTTTGTTTTGTTTTCTTCCCCTTTAAGTGAGGCAGGGAGGATAGTGGGGGCTGGAGTCGGGCGTTTCACCTCCCCTAGGTCAGTTAGGCTCTCATAATGTTTTAGTCAGCTCGTTAGGCTCAGGAAAACAGTTTCTTTAGAGGCAGGCCTTGTTAAGAAGAATAGATGGCTCTTGGCATATTTCATAATCTATACTTTCCTCATTTCCCTGCTTGAAGCGCTGGTGCCTTTTCTCTGATCTTCAATGCGAGAACCTTGTAAAATTACTGAACGTAATACTCATGAAAGTGTGTACCCCATTTCTCCTAATTATGACCCCAACCTCAGAATTTTTCTGAAGTGTGGACAACTTTGAAACTTGTCCACATTAAACCTTCAGTAATTTGTCAATTAGCACTTAAGTTTTTCTAATCTGCTATTGGTTCCCACGGAGTTTTATGCTTGTGCACATAGGTAAACTGCAATTCTCTGTTTCCATCGTTCTGTCTCTTCAATGTAGGGAATAGTGGTTTGCCCTGTGACCTTCTCTGATAGATCAAAGAAGAGTTGTTGATTTTCAGTTTGTTCAGTTTCTGTGTGTGTTGGGTATAGACAGGAGTGATGAATTCTAAGCCCTCTACATGCCAGACTGTAAATCACATGTTCTCTAAAGGTTTTTTAGAAAGGAGCAAAGAATTAAGTATAGGCCTTTAAATTAAAAGTTTTAATTAAATTCAATTAAAATTAAAGTTCACACAATTCAATGTTGTGTGTAGTATGAGAAAGAACCTTATATCCCAAGTTGGTCAACATGATGCCTCTTTCTAGTGTATATGATAATGGAAAAAAAATTGAAATACTGTAGCATGTATTGTACTTTAGTTAATAAAAGGGGTTTTGAGTATAATTTATATTGTAAATAAGTAATTTTAATTATATACTTCTAACTTGGACATATAATTTGCTGTAAACCACATAATTGAATTCTAAAACAGAATGTCTCAACAAGCTTAGCAGGTTTCCTTCACAGCTCACTAATCCTGTCTTGTGGTACCCAAACTGTGCTATAAATACCAGAGGAGGTCACCATCCATCATGGGTGCACTTATATCAAGAGGGCTCCTGGGTCAGGATATGGAGTCCACACCAACATCTGTGGAGAAGAATGCCAAGTACACATTTTTGGAATATCCATGAACAGCACTGGAGAAAATATAGATAGGCTGTAAAGGTGATAAAATCTTGAAAAGTCCTATAATAGGAAAAAACTGCAAAGCTAGCAAAAACATATTATCTTTTAGCAAAGCACAAATATACTGTTTAGCTCAGCTGGAATCCTCAGCCACTGCCTTAGGCAACTACAGTGCTAAAATGAACAAATACTTTTGTTGAGTCTGTTTAGATGTAGGAAGGGCAGAATGAAAAGAGGACAAAATTAAGGAATTAAGGCACTGAGAGAAGGAATCATCAAAGATAACCAAAGTAATTCTCTGGTTTTAGCAAAGCAGAAATGGAGGTTTTGCAACTGTTACATACAGGGTTTTTAGGATTTTAAAACATTATTATGATGATCAAATAAAGAGAGTTTTTATCCTTCACAGCATTTATAATTTATAAAGGATTACCTTTGGAAAAAGAATCATTTGTAAACATAATTCCAGGGGTAACAGGTCAATAGTTTCTTCGACCTGTCTTCTTTATCTATTGTATATAATATGCATTTTTCCTAAAGCTATGTGAGCATCTTTAATTCACAAGAAGATAGACAAGATGGTATAATACTACACTTTCTGCTCATTTTTCATTTTGTTTTTCTCATTACTAATTAGTATTTTATTTGTAATAGTGAGTATTAGAAATACTCAGTTTGCTTTAAGACTGTAATTTTTGAGTTTTATAAGATAAATCACCTATTTAACTTAAAAACACATGCCTGCAATTAGAAGTAAACATATTTCCTACAGTAGTATCTAAATTCTATGTCCTGACCAGAACCACCGAAAGCGATGAAGGAAGAAGTTGAAGTTGTTATAAAATAGGGACATTGTTTGTTTAGGGATATCAATTATACAAATCAAAAAAAATAATGAATACATGGTGGCATTTTAGAAGATATAACTTTGTATCAGTGGAAGAACATTTATTCAAGGAAATTTCATAAAAATGAGTGCAAAGCATGTATATGCAGAATTTACAGCTATGATTAAATGAGCGTTCAATTCAATGTCCTTGCAAATTAATGTATGAGGAGTTAAGACTTCACAAATTTAAGCAGCCTTAAGAAAAACTAAAAGTAGAAGGTCAACTTAGAAAAATATAAATTACGTAGACTTTAAGAGAGGAGAGCACCAGATTATTTTAATTGAATATACCCTCAAAACCCAAGGCTGAGTAAATATAAGTAAAAGGAGATTAGGTGCTTTAAAATCTTTTCAGGATTATTGCAGGAAAAAAAATAAAATGGAAAGTTTAGTCTTAGAAATATGGATCTAGTTTACTTAAGGGATGATAGAGATCTCTTTTAAAAATTGAACAAAATTTAAAAAAAGTTGACAGTCACTTTTTCAGGCAAATTGTAAATACAGTTTGAATGATGATTTAAAAGTAAGAGAAAATCTCATTAAGATATAGAATAATTGTATTATAATAATATACTTTCTAATTATGAAATCACTTTCCAGGAGTGAAACCACTGATGGTATCATGACTATAATTTTTTTACATTATAACCAGATAACGTGTCTAATTCAGATGTAGACACATGATTTTTATTGTCTAGTTTAAAAGTAAAGCATACCATCTACTTCTTTTATTTAATTGACACATTCTATAATTCGCATCACCTGTGTTTTCTCCGGAGCTAAACTATACAAAAAATTAAAATAATTCTTCCAGCAAATACAAAATAGCATTAATTTCATTTGAATAGTGCTATAACCCTAAAGACAGTGTAAACAACTAAGTACCTGCCTGAGTAGAGGTGGCTGAAGAAATGTTAATAAACTAAATAAAATGAAAATAAATTTTGTGATTATGTCCTCAGGTTCCAGCAATTATTTAACACGTTTATATAGTTAGTTTATGTTTATATGAAACCACAAAGATGGGTTCAACAATTAGTTGAGAGCTGTTCCTTTTCATCATTTCTTTATAAAGGCAGTTTTTTTCTAATTTGTTTTGTGGGGCTTAAGAATTTCAATTCAAACCCTGAAGTAAAGACTTAACTACTTCATCACACAACAAATTTGCAAAGAAGGTAATGTATCATTAAGGTGTTGAGAAAAATATGCTCAAAAAGTTTAAAATATTTATCATCTTATACTGTATTTGGATCCATGTTTATCTGACATCAAAATACAAGTGTTTTTTCTCAGCTCCCTAAAAGCAGCTCACATACTAATACATCTTAGTAATGATATATCTCTCTGTTTATATGTCTCTCTCTATCATAGATAGATAGATAGATAGATAGATAGATAGATAGATGATAGATTTAGATATGCTGCAATAGATATTATATGGAAATGCTTTGTAACATTGAATGAATTGTTTTAAAATCAATAATTGCTATTATAATGCATTTTATCATTATTTTTGCAGTTGTAATGGCAAGTCCTAGTGACAAAATAGTAACTTCTTTTCTGACTCTTTTCCTGTGTCTCTGCTCCTATTACTTTATTGGTTCCTTTCCCACTTCTGGTGCAATCTGACAGGTATCCAGTATGGATTGTAACTCTGCTCCCGGGTATTTAAGCTGTACCATTTCAGTTTCTAGATGTCTACCTTTAGTGCTTGGTACATGTTCTAGTCAATTTCTTCCACTCTCCTGGTGCTCTCAAAATGTTATTTCCCCTCCTCTTTAATTTCTTGGATGGAAGCTTAGATGAAGTCCAAATATATGCTTAAGTATTAAGCATGCTTAGGTAATAACAAAAAATCCTCGATCATCCCTTAGGTAGATTTCTATTATTCAAACTATAACTTTTGTCTATTTTCTTTCCACCCAATCCTGATTAATGGCATATGTTACTTGTGTCAAGCTACAGAGGACTTTGGGAGTCTTATGAATGACTTCCTGGGCGTGGTTATTAGGAGGATCAACATACCTAGTATATGGTGTATTTTAAATATTAGATACACCATAGACCTAGTATATGGTGTATTTTAAATATTAGATACACCATAGACCTAGTATATGGTGTATTTTAAATATTAGATACACCATAGACCTAGTATATGGCATATTTTAAATATTAGACTATTTCTCATCACATTTTCTGATTTCTCCTGCATCCCCAGCCTCAAATCATGTTAAACAGTTGTATACCTTCTACTTGTACAAGTTTGTCTATTGCTGACCTTTATAATTATCGCTGATTGTTTTTGCCTATTCCCCAGTTATGGCTCAAGATAACAGTAATCTAAAAACTATCTATATCTTTATTAGCTGGCATTGATATCATGGAATTTATGTATTTTTATTTTATAAATTAAGACAAAATGTAACATGAAACAACTTTCTTTTTTATTATGAAATATTAACATTACAAGTAGCATTGTGCCTACAGGAGATATAAATCGGCATTTACCTTAAAAACCAAACCATGTCAGGTGACAAGCATCAGCAGTTGAAGGAGCACCATATAAAAATATTATAAATGTCCTGCAAAACAAATTTACAGCCATGCTCATGACCAAGATATTTTATTAGAGTGGATTAAAACAGCATCATTCAAAACAAGGAAATCAGTTTGAACGAGGAATACCAGTTTTATGATTTTTTTGACAGGAGTGAAACATAAAACTATGTCTGTTTCGGTTTTTTCTTATCAGAATGCAGAAGCTGCATATTAAAATGATTGCTGTGCCTATAGTTGATTGAAAGAAACATGATCTTAAATAATAAACACACTTCTTTACTAAAGCACAACTCTTTACTTTCAAACTTTATACATTTACAATTATGCAAAAACCCAGGCAAACCACACCTAAATACAGAAATAAAATATTGAAACAAATACTGGGGCATATTGAACACATGCACACACAAAATTCCATTGATTTTCTTTTGTGTGAAAATTCCAGAGGCAAAGTTTGATCAATTATGATTATCTGTAACTTCATTGTATAAAATCTTTTGAAAGCTTAATAGTAATATCTACAGAGGAGTTTTTTGCAACTCATTTTTATTGACTCATCTTTGTTTTCAGTGGTTGTTATTGAATTGAATGTGATTTAGCTGAAAATGGGCTAAACCTGATTTCACAAAATCTGTATATTATTCCCAGCCTGCCATCCCAAAATAGCCTAGCTCTAGATCTAATTTAGGAAGCATAAAATTGACTTCTGAAAGGATAGTTAATGATCTTGTGCCTCTGTGAATGTCCAATTTATAGACTATTCTCTGAGTAAATTAGATATTTTTTTTTTCGCAAATATTTGCAATCTGGAAGCTCGACAAATTCTGTTTGGACCACTTCATATTAGTTTTGGTACTGGTAAAACAGGGAATCTAGAAATAATAAAAATAATATTCATATTTACGATTTTTGTATTTATTTAATTCAACTTTAATAGTTCAGATCCTTCCATTTGAAATAAAGAGTGGTAAAATTTGCTTCCCTAAAGCAAGAGAAAAGTGGGTCATTATCTGCTAGGACAGAAATAATATTGATTACAGACTGTTCTTACAAAATAGTATTAACCAAAGTTAGCATATATTTGTTTTGGTTTCATGGAACAATTAATTTGTGTCTGGTGTTATTGGGGAAATAATCAATAAATTCAATTGAAAAAATATTTTGTACAGAATACATATTGAACTTTGTAGCAAAATGAGCTATTGTGACTAAAATATCCTATCCATTACTTTATAAATTTTAGCTAATTGCCTAAGAAGTTAAATTAAGGTACTTACAAGAGTGAAAATAATTCTGAGGACCATTTCATCAGAAAAACACATTAAATACAACTCTTATTAAGATCATATGAGTAATACATAATAATACAAGTCTTATTAAGATCATATGCATGCTAATTTGTCATCTTGTCTTACTATCTGTCATAAGTTTATGTCTCCTTTTTATTTACTGCTCAGTGTGTCTCCTGGTCATGCCTACCAATATAACTTGCCTATTTCCTGATAGTTTCTCATCTGAAAAATGTCACAATAACAGTGCCCACTTTTGAGGGTTGTTGCAGAGTTTATACATTACTATACATAAAGTGCATAGAAAAATGCCTGGCATATAGAAAGCATTACATAGTTTTACTATTGTCTCTTCATTTTAACTTATTTTATCCTTCCCTTTTTATCCAAATTACTGAATAATTTATGTTTCTGTTGTCTCTTATATCATAAGGAAAGAAACCCCCTTTCATTTTAGAATAGCTGGCTCTGGGATATTAATGGGTTCATTGAATTGAAGAACTGAATTTCCCTCCCATGGTTATAACAAATGGATATTAACAGGTTGAATATAGCATGTAGTCCAAATGTTATCTATTTCAAACATTACAGTATAACAAGATGATTAAATCAAGTACCTAAACTTCATTGACTCCGTTCTTCTTCCTTCATAGCTATTGTACTATGATCTGTTGTCATCAATGTATTTCTGGGTTTCCATTGTCATCTGTGTGTCTTACACTTCCTCCCAATATTACCCTCACAGTTTACTAGGTCAAGGATTCTTGACTGTGGAACATGATTTTGTCCCCCCAGGAACATGTTGCAGTTTAGAGACATTTTGATTTTCACAATGAGAGGAAGAAGAGTTCAACCAGCACCAGTGGATATATTTCAGAAATGCTGCTAAACGTTCTGTCATGCACAGGAAAGTCTCCCACAACAAAGTGTTTCCAGTGCAAAATGTCAGTAGTGCTAAGGGTGAGAAGCTGCTGAACATCATTCCTTAATTCTCTTGACTGTTGCCTCCAAATTCAATCCTACTGCAGCCCTCAGTGAGAATGCTGTTTTCAGGATGTTCTGCTCCACCATCTTCCAGAATGTATAATCTTTAGGGTACAACAAATGGCACTAGTTTCCCTGCAGTCTCCCCTTCACGAGAGAGAAGATTTAGCTTTGAAATGGGATGACAGTCCCTCGATCTGAAGGGCCTTAGAACTAGTTCGTAAGAACAGACACTATTCATCTTTTCACCTTCCTGGAAACTTCCACGATTTAAAACCCTTGAAACTTCACTCAAAATGCCCTGAGTTGGCTATCTAATAATCAATGCACACAAATCAATTCATGTAAGAAGACTCAAGGGGTTTGCCAGATCATTAATACTTTAGACTCAGCAAAGTTTAAATCATAGTTAGGACTACAATTAAAGTATTATTAAATTACTTTTCTTTTCAGTAGTTCATATGCCTTTTGTGTGAGGTAGAATTATGCTGCAGATGTCAAGGAGATTCTTTTTCAAATCTTTGAGCTGTACCTACATATTTAATAACTGAGAGAAAAACTTATTTATTTGACATCACCAATCTTCACTCAGTGCTCATCTGCAAAGCATAAATAATAAGTTAACTTTTCTTATCTTGATGATCAAACAACACATTAAAGTGGCTAGCACTGTAATTGCACATAGAAAATATTGAATGGTACTTATGTCTATTATTGTAGTTACTTCTATTATAATGAGGAATAAAAGTTCTGTTATTGGTAAATTTTTTTTGTTCCCTGTCATTGCCTATAGAGTGTTAGCAGGCTACTACCCTCTCTGAAATCACTGCTTCTTTACCTTTTATATTTCAATACACCAATGAACTACTCAAGTCTACTATTCACTACTCTCATTTCCGCTCTCTTGGATACTGCCCTCATTTATTGAAAATTCAGCTTCTGACTCATATTTATGCTCCAACTCTGAGCAGCATCATTATCCACTGACATGTAATTTTCCTGGCTTCCTCGTTTTCCATGACCTTTCCCTTTACTCTCTCAAAACCATCCATTTCCATGACCACTTCTTTGAAATTTATTTTCACTGAAATGCTTCCATATCTAGAATCTCTACCAGTTACTTCTTACCACAGCTTACCTCACCTTGCATGCACCAAATGAAGGAACTGTTTGCAAAAATTATTTAACTTCTTCATGAATATTCATTAACTCTAACACTCCCTAAACATTTTAAGCCTCTTTATGTTTTCTAGTTTTGCTTGTCCAGCTAATGATCCATTATTCATCATTCATAATTATAATTACTTTATTAAAATATATTAATGATGTGACACTTTATCTAACATAGTCACCTGGCAAAACTATAACTCTGATTTAACTTGAGCTATACATTCTCAGGATGTAAAAATTGACAGTGCTGGAAAATATCATTCAATGAAACAGGCTGGCTATACTTTAAATTAATAATTTCAAACATAAAATGTTTCCTCATCACTCTTCAGCATTCAGAAACTAAATTTCTAGAATGCATACATTGGTATTACTCCCCAAAATGACAGTTGCAGTCTTTTCCTCTATTTCCAAAATTACCATATCCTCATTGATAATGTTCAGCTGATTTAACATTTGCTCATTTTGTATTCTTAAAAAAACAGAAATTATTATGTAGGTAGTCTCTTAAATTGTGACTGCTAAATCTCCAAACATTTCTACAAGCATCTTATTCTGTACCCTTCTGTTACAACCTAGGCAGTCCTCGCCCTCTTATCAAGGGCCAGACTCGCAGATGAAACCTGAATTTTCTCTCTTCTCCTCTCATATCTTCTAAGATTTTACTCCTTCCGTCTTTTTCTCTTTTTGACACTCTACCTACTTTGTTGATAGATCCTTTAACATACTTAATCATTAAAGATAACCACAATGACCTCTCATTCTGAAAACATTTACAGTCAAACAAATGTTTACAGCCAAAGTTCTTAAAGAATTGTCTGCAGACATATCCAGTTCCTTACTTCTCATTAATTCTTCAAGTTAGGACAGTCTGCAGTCTACTTCCCACTGCTGCAGTAATTCTTATTTATATGGATGCCAATCATTTTCCTGTTGTCAAGTGCAGTGGAACCTTAGTGCACTTACCTTATTTAACCTTTGATGTGACTGCTACAGAGGGGCCATCCATCGGGAGACAACTTCTTCTGTTGACTTGAGGCGCAACAGTACACTCAAAGCGTTTCACTCATTCTCCTCCTCTATCTGCGGTTTATTATTGCCCCTATTCTTCTGTCTCACTGTTCTCTCAGTTACCTCATCTTCATTTTCTTAAAATGTCTTTCAGTTACATGCTGCCACTTTCTCAGTTTAGAGCCCTTGCTATTATTTGTGATGTCTTCCTCATCTTTTATTTCTAAGTCAATTATTTCATAACATGGAATGTGTATTTCTTTATGTTCTTTCTTCTTTGTGACCACATGGGTTATTGTATTATCTTCCGAATACTAGGCCATTGCTTTACCTCAAGTCTTCAGCTTCCCATATTAACTTCTCTGAGCTAGTTCTCACAAAGTAAAAGGAACCATTTATCAAAAAATAAATGAAACAACATTATACCTGATAAAACTTGCAACTTGGTTGTTTATTCACCTGGGTGTAGGCAGGCTGAGTCCAAAAAGAGAGTCGGCACAGGGCGGTGGGATAGGAGTTTTTTTTATAGGTTTGGGGTAGGCAGTGGAAAGTTACAGAAATTACAGTTCAGGGCGGCTTTTGCAAGCTGGGAGGGGGTCATAGGTTCTGGAGTCACGAGGTTGACCAAGGTCTGTTACGGAGACCAGTTGTCTTATCAGTTGAGGTGGGAATAAGGAACAATAGAAGAATGTCTCAAAGTTAATTAGGCACCGTAGGAGTTGGTCATTCTTTCCTTTTGTGGTTTTCCAGTTTTTTTCAGATTTTTATTTCCAGGAACTCACCTGGAGGTGTACATGCAGGTCACAGAGGTTACCATGCTGTCCATGGCATGGTCAGTCACCTAAAAAGCCTTACAAAACCCAAGTATAAGACTCTTCAAAAATTCCCAGTATGTAACAAATGAAACGCAAACTATCCTACCGAAGACAGAAATACCTACATGGTTAAGGTGGCCTATTTCACTTCCCTCCTTTCTTTGTTTTCTGTAATACTCCTTATTAAGATTTCATTACACTAAATGCCTTGATTTTTCTATATGGCATTCTCCCTTCTGCCTCTGGTGTTTTATGTTTCATGCTATCTTCTTTAAATATATTTTTCTTTATCTGTCCCATCATTGATTTCTCCTGTCTTCTAATTCTTACGTTTGATTTCTTCTCCAAACAAAACCTTTTGTGACCATCCTACCTAAATAATCCCCTACTCCTTGTATTTTTAAATATCTGCACTGTTTCTTTCAGAGCATCAGAGTACGGTACCATCTGTTACATTTACATATTTATTTCTGTTCTTAATTATTTACTTCTGTGTATATTTCTCACATTAGACCATAAGTTCTATGAATCATAAATTAAGTCTATTACATTAACCTCTGTTTATCCAGCTCTTAGTAATCTATCAGGTATACTACATGCATTAAAAATACATATATATATATATATATATATATATACACACACACACATATTTATAAATATATATACATATATTTATATATATACACACACATACATAGTACAGAAATAGCTTCCTAAATTCTTGAGAGTTTAAAATTATCTACTCCCTCTTGAATACATTTTTAGAAAACATTAGATAAATAATCTAGTAAGAGCTAATGGAAACACAGCATAAACAAGAAGAAGATTAAGAATTATTATAATATAAAGTTAATTTTTATTATCTAACTCATTCAAAAGATCACATTTTGAAAACATGTTACATAGGCACTCTTGTTATTATTCTATTAAGTCAGGCAAATAGAGATACATTCCCATCATTCTTTTCCTTTTGGTTTACGTGACTTATTTTTTCATCATGTCCTATGTAGGGAATCCATGAGCCCCACACATTGGGTGCCAAAATATAGGGATCCATGAGCCCCACATTGGGCACCAGAATGTAGGGAGCCAGCCCTACATCCCCCATGGGTACTCCAAGTTCGGTGGCAACAAAGAAATTAGAAAAAAATAGATTAAGAGAGACAGTAGGACCAGGGCTCCATTACTTATTACTCTGGAGGAGGCAGTGAAGGTCCTGAGCTCTGATCATCTACACTACTTATTGATTATAATCACTTTGATCTGCAAGGAAGGGGTGGAGTAATGGTGGAGTGAATCAGTGAGCCAGAACTGAATCAGTGAACTGGAACTGGTGTGTCATTCTAAGGATTGATAACAGTGGCAGTTTGGGAGTTTCACAGAACAAGAACATGTGGTTATCTTTAGCTTTTTATCTTTGTGTAGCTGATGGAATGCAGGCCTTTCAAGGAGCCTACAAGTCTGGCTATGTCATAGTGCTACAAAGGGGTTGTACATCTTTGAGCACCATGTTTATGGTAACAGAGCCTAGGTCACCCTGTGCTGGAACATGAGGCATGGAGAGGCTTTCCTCCTCAGAGGCTTCCTGTGGGCTTCTGCAGTTTATTGCTCCTTGTTTATATGTTACTCATAACCAATTTATGTAGGCACTCTGTAAGTCCTTTCTCCCTTGCTGCTTTTCCCAGCAGTCCTACACATTTCTACATGTTAATAACATACTCCTGGTTCTTCCAAAATAGAGAAAGCTAATTCGATTTAATATAATTACTTTCAACATTGTCAGTGTATAACTGGAATATCACATTTTAGAGATTAGAAACCATGACAAACAACAAACCATGAGGTTAAGTGATTTAATCTGTATAACCAAGTAATATAGTAATGGTAATTGTCACATTAACATACATGCTTCTGAATTGCTGTAGCTTTTTTAAAAAGTACTTGATAGTTTTGTTTTACGTTTTCAGAAGTAATACTTTACTTCAGATCATGAAATGCATTAATCTGAAAACATGACATACAGAATTTAAATAAGTCAGAGATTTTCCTTGTAAAATCACATTACTACATTACAGAATTTATAGTAAAGCTGTATATTTTTATGCCTGGTGGGTGCAAACTCTCTAACCATGCAAGATTATAGAGAATACATGGAATGTCAGGAAACATTTTTACTAGTTTAGAGATTGTGTTGAGTTTATCAGGAAGGTATTGGCTAGTGAAAAATTCAGATTCAAGGAAACAATTACCATAGTTTAAGAGCTAATTAATTCAGTAGCATTTAACTAGATCAAATCTGTCTCTTCAGTTGAAATCTATTAATGTTATGAAAGCATAAAATCAGACATACAAATACTGCTGAAGACTTACTGTTTTATTTTATAATATCATTTATGTTTTACACTTCTGTCCTTCCCTAGCACTACTAGCACAGCACGGGACACCATCCTGAGAAGGCTCAAGAATAGCAGGTGGAAGTAAGCTGGGCCTCTGCCTGCCAGATTGCAGGCATCTTCATCCTCAGTTTCTGTGTAATTTTGAGTGTCATTGTTTTGTCATCTGCAAAGTAGGAATAATACTGAAAATCAATTATTTGGAATGTTTTCAGGATTAAATGCAAACTACTTAAAATGTATGGATCAAAGTGGATGCTTTATTATTGTTCTTATTAATAACTTTCAAACTGGTCTATCAGTTTCCAGCCTTGATCCCTTTCATTCTATGCTTTCTCTCCTTTGAAGTCCAGTCAAGATATAACCTTGTTTTTAGGATGCATTCTTTCCTCTCAGATCTAGTCGGTGTAATTCTGATGAGGGTCAATTAAGAGGTTAGAGATGCAGAAGTATCTTTTTCTCTTTGATCATAGGCCAGCATTATAGCCTGGTAAAATAAGTATTGAGACTATGCCATCATGGCATGATTGATGCCAGGAAGAGTGTTCTTTAGCTTTCAAAGCTGCTCAAGATGATGGGTGGCCCAGAGGTGCCTAAGGATCTTTGCCCTAATCTCGAGTCCTATGGGTTTCCTTTCCTCAGAATGTGATATGAAAAGACAATGTATATGATAGGAAAACAAGGGAGAAATATGCCATTTCTATGTTCTTTTCTTTAATCTCCTTTTCTGGAATAAATATGAACTTTTAATCCAGATCAATATATGATAGAATTTTCACCCAAATTCTCATCACTTGGATACTCAGTGAAATTCATTAAAAATACAATTGATAATTGTGCTACAAATGTGTTGCTAATTTTAAATAGAAAATCTGGAGTATGAGTCAAAGAACATCTTAACTATTACTCTGTAGTTTGGATTTAGCATCATGTAGTGTGAAAATCCATTTATTCTTTACGGATTATAAACTGTTTTATTCTTTTCCTTTAGGGATTCTTATCATGTAGTAATGCATGCATTGCTTCAAATTATTATTCATGTTTTAATAAAACTTATATATGTAATATTTTGTTTTGTTTTTGCTTTGTTGTTGGTGGGATGTCAACAATATCAAAAAGCAAGATAATCAAAAAGAAAAAACAAAATATTAAATATATAATATTTTGCTTTTTTATTACTGTATATGTACAATTAGCAATTATATGTTTTAAGATAAACATTTAAGTAATGAGTCAAAGTTCTTAAAGACAGAGAATTACAGTGTATGTAAACTTGAATGCATCAAAAATCATAAAATGTTACTGGAATGTCTAATGTTTGCGAAAATATACCTATGTATCAGGCACTGAGCTTGACTGACTGTGCAGTGGGAGACATAATTATACAAATAGTTTGCATGCTTAAATGGCATAGTAATGAGGTAGAAATTTAGGTGAACGCATAAGTAGGCAGTTCTGGACTGAAGTAGGGTAAGAGAGGCAACTAGGGTGGGTGGGATGTCAGCAATATTTTCTAGAAAAAGTGACATTGAAATTGCTCCAAGAATTGTTAATAGATAGTATGTAACTTTGTTCCATTGATCTATATGTCTATTTTTATGCCATTACTGTACTGTTTTAATTATTATAGCTTTGTAATACATATAGAAGGCAGAAAGTATGATATTTTCAGCATCGTTCTTTCTGATTAAAATCACTTTGGTTATTCAGGGCCTTTTGCTTTTCCATATAAATTTTAGAATATTTTTTCTATTTCTGTAAAAATTTTCTTTGAAATTTGGTTAGGAACTGCATTGAATTTTTAGATCACTTTGGAAAATATGGACATTTTAAATATTGATTCTTCTTATCCATAAACATAGAATGCCTTTTCATTTATTTTTATCTGTTTTAATTTCTTTCATTAGTGTTTTATAGTTTCCATTCAAGTCTTTTACCTCTTGTTCAGATTTATTTATTTATTTATTTATTTTTATTTTTTTTTTTAGTGCTATCGTGAATGAGATTTTTTTCTTAATTAACTTTTCAGATTGTTAATGGTTGGCTTATAGAAACAAGTGATTTTTGTATGGCTTTTTTTTGTATTCTGCAACTTTACTGAATTCATATATTAGTTTTAACAGTTTTTTTAAAGAGTCTTTAGAGCTTTCTACATATTAGGTCATGGTACCTGCAAATATAGATAATTTCATTTCTTCCTTTCCGATTTGAATATCTTTTATTTTTTTTCTTGATTAATTGCACTGACTTGGAATTTCAGTACTTGCAGTATATTAAATAGACATGGCAAGAGTAGGCATCCTTGCCCTGTTTCATAGCTTAAAGAAAAAGCTTTCAGTTTTTATCATTAAATATGATGTTAGTTATGGGCATTTTATATATGCCTTTTATTGTGTTTAGATGAGTTCTTTCTATGCTTTTTTGTTATTGATTTTTTATCATTAACAAATGGGTGTTGAATTTTGTCAAATTCTTTTTCTGCATCTATTGAGATCATTATGTGTTATTTGCCCTTTGTTCTGTTAAAGAAGTGTATCATACTGAATGATTTACGAATGTTAAATCATCCTCAAATCCCAAGAAAAATTTTTAGTTGGCGATGGTATATGATCATTTTTTTTTTTGTAAAGTAAAAGCAAGTTTATTAGGGAGATAAAGAAACAAAAGAAGAGCTACTCCGCTAGGTGTGGTGACTCACACCTGTAATCCCAGTACTTTGGGAGGCCAAGGTGGGCAGATCAAGAGGCCAAAAGATTGAGATGATCCTGGCCAACATGGTGAAACCCTCTCTGTACTAAAAATACAAAAACTAGCTGGGCATGGTGGTACACACCTGTATTTTCCAGCTACTCAGGAGGCTTGGGCAGGAGAATCGCTTGAACCCAGAAGGCAGATGTTTCAGTGCAGTGAGCTGAGATCACAGCCACTGCACTCCAGGCTGGCAACAGAGGAGCTAGACTCCATATCAAAAAAAAAAAAAAAAAGAGCTACTCCATAGACAGAGCATTAGCTAATAATCTGTTGTGAATTTTGACATGTACGTTCATCAGAGATATTGGCTTGTATTTTTCTTTTCTTGTGATGTCTTTGTCTGGCTTTGGGATCAAAGTGATGCTGGTTTTATACATACACATATGTGGTCAACTGAACTTCAACAAGGGTACTAAGAATACACATTGAAGAAGTGATGTGTCTTCAATATAATGGTTCTAGAAAAACTGGATATCCAAATTCAAAAGCGTGAAATTGAGCCCTTATGTTATGCCATGCACAAAAATTAACTGTAACTAAACACTTCAAGAAGATCTGAAACTGTAAAACTGCTTGAGCCATATGTAAGGGGAAAGATTATTGACATTGGTTCAAAAAAAATCAAAAAATGGGTATTTATTTGATATACCTTTCACATTTACCATTGTAGTATTATGGTTGATATTAGCTGGAGAAAGTCAAGAACTTTTCACATTTCATTTTGTACACAAAGGCTTCTTACTTGATTTTTATTAAATATTTTCACCATCTTTGTTGAGGTAAAATTAATAAGATTGTATATATCTGAAGAATACAATATGATAAATTGTCATATATATACATTGTAAAATAATTACCGTAATCAAGTTAGTTAACACATCTTTCACTTTACATACTTCTTTTTGTGACAATGATTAAAATCTCCTTTGTTAGCAAATTTCAAATATATAAGACAATGTTCTTAACTATAATCACCATGTCGTACATTAGATTAGGAGAACTTATTAATCTCATACTTAAAGTTTGTACCTTTTGATAAACATCTTTTCATTTTTCCAACTTTCCACATCCTGGCAACCACCATTCTACAGTTTGTTTTTAATAGTTAATCTTTAAAAACAATTCCACATATAAGTGATATCATTTAATAGTTACTAGCCTCTGCCTGACTTATTTCACTTAGCACAAC
Source organism: Cebus imitator (assembly GCF_001604975.1). NCBI lineage: Eukaryota > Metazoa > Chordata > Mammalia > Primates > Cebidae > Cebus > Cebus imitator. The sequence continues at coordinate 115,259 of NW_016107429.1, forward strand.
ATCCATCCAGGTTCATTCATGTTGTCAAAGTGAGTACTTATATTCTTTTTAAAGCTGAATTGTATTTTATTGTGCATATATACCAATTTTCTTTATCCATTTATCTATAAATACACAGGTTGTTTCTGTATTCTATTGTTCCCTCTTGTGAATAATGCTACAAAGCACATGGGAGTACAGATGTCTCCCCGAGGTACTTATTTTATTTTCCTCAGTTATATAATCAGAAGTGAGCTTGCTGAATCTAATGGCAATTCTCTTTCTAATTATTTGAAGACTTTCATGCTGTTTTCTATAATAGCTGTATCAATTTACATTCCCACCAATGGTGTACAATAATTCTTTTTTCTTCACATCCTCTATCAACTTTTTTTTTATGTCTTGGCTTTTTTATAATAGCCATCCTAACAGATGTAAGTTGGTACATCATTGTGATTTTAATTTGTTTCACTGATGATCCCAGTGGTTAGCAATGTGGAGCATTACTTTTCACATATGTGTTGGCCACTGGTATATCTTATTTGGAAAAATGCCTATTCAGGTCATTTGCCCATTTTGTAATCATATTACTTGATTTTTTGCTACTGAGTTGTATGAGTCACTTATGTATTTTAGATACTAGCCTCTTATCAGATATATGGTTTGCAAACATTTTCTTCCATTCAAAAAGTCCCTTCTTTGATAAGGGGTCAATTTCCAAAATATGTAATGAACTATTGCAATTCAATAGCAAAATAATAACCTACCTAAAAGTTAGCAGGGGGCTCCAAATAGAAAAATAATATGGGCAAAAAACTTCAAAGAAGATATGCAAATAACAAAGAGGTATGTGAAAAAAATGTTTGATATCACTAGTCATCAGAGAAATGCAAGTGAAAAACACACAAAATATTGCATCACAACTATTATCATGGTTATTAATTTCTATAAAGATAAGTATTGGTGAGGTTATGAAGAAATTTGAACCCTCGTTCACTGTTGGTAGGAGTATAAAATGGTACAATTGCTTTGGCAAACAGTACGTAAGGTCCTCAAAAAGTTAAAAATGGAACTCTCATATAATCCAGCAATCCAACTCTCACTATATATACAAAATAATTGAAATAAATATCTTAAATATATATCTGCAGTCCCCCGTTCATGGAGGCATTATTTATAATAGCCAAGATAAGGAAATAATTCAATGTGCACCAGCTGATGAATGGAAAAAGAAAAATGGGATATATGCATATAATAAAATATTATTCAGCCAAAAAAGAAGGGAATTGTACCATCTATGACAACGTAGATGAATATGGAAGACAAATGCTACGTGAAATGTCAGTCATAGAAAAACAAATGTTGCATGGTTCCACTTACATGAATCATCTAAAATGGTCAGACTTATAGAAAATAGAGAGTAGAATGGTGGTTACCAGGGGATAAGAGGAGACAGATATGGAGACGGTTTTCTTTTTGATAGGTATAAAGTAACAGTTATTCAAATTAACCAGCAGAAAACTATTGGTCAGCACAGTGCCTATAGACAACAATTATTTATTGTGCACTTAATGTTTTAATAAAATAACAGGTATCCTGTTATGTATTCTTACCATAGCAAGACAAAATAAAATTTTAAAAAATGACAGCAGAAAAGGTCCAAAGAGATACAAAAAATTTTGGAGAGCTGATACATATATTTATTTTCTTGATTATGGTGATACTTACATGAGTGTGTTCATATGTTCAGACTCAATAGTGTACATTGATTATGTTCAGCTTTTTGTATACCAGTTAAACCTCAATAAAGCTGGAGATAAAAATAAACAGGTAATACATGAGAGCAAGAAAAGGGAAAACTCTAGAGATATAGTATTTCTACTTTGCTTTTACTTCCTAGATTTAGTTGTTCCAGGGCTTAGTTAACTCATGGCTTTTGCACAAGCTGCTCCCCTAAGTTTGGGATATTTTTTAAAATATATGTTCTCATAATTAAATTTCCTTTAAAGCTTGTAATTTCAGTTCACTTGCCATTTAATCAAAGAATTTCATTCTATTCTGAGCCTCCAGAATATATGAAACTTATCTGTAGCTGTTTTTTGTTCAGAGCATTAGTAGCTTCAGAGTTTGTAATTATAGATTGCTGTCATTCTTTATTTAATATCAGTCATCTGCTGTAGATAATGAGCTACTGACAGCTGAAATATATTTTTCCTTTTCTTTTTTTTTTTTCTGGCTGAAATCTATCCCCAGAAATCCTGCAAATATATGCTGAGTGCTGAATAAATATTAGTTGAATAAATGAATGAATGAATGAATGAATGTCCTAAGTAGAGAAAACAGTATAGCAGTGAGTGAAAAGCGTGTATTTCACAATGGTTTTATATTGCTTCTGAGGCTATTCAGAAACAAAGCTTCTTTACAACACACTGTATTTTAGTTCCCTGTTTACTTGTCCCTTCCCTTCCTTATAGCAATCCTACAGGCAGAAACTTTACCTCATCATTATACTTGCAATACATAGTATAGTGTCGATATTAGTTGAGGTCCAGACAAGTATAATGTCTGTATTAGTTGGAGTCCAGACAGCAAGCAGAAATCATATGAATTATTTTATTTTATTTTATTTTATTTTTGAGATGGAGTCCTGCTCTGTCACCCAGGCTGGAGTGCAGTAGTGCCATCTTGGCTCACTACAACTCTGCCTCCCAAGTTCAAGGAATCTTCCAGCCTAAGCCTCTCGAGCAGCTGGGATTATAAGCATGCACCACTATGCCCAGCTAGTTTTTGTATTTTTAGTAAAAACAGGGATTTATCATGTTGGCCAGGCTGGTCTCCAACTCCTGACCTCAAGTGATCTGCCTGCCTCAGCCTCCCAAAGTGCTGGGATTACAAGTGTGAGCCACCACCCCCAAGCATATGAATTATTTTAACAGAAGATAATTTGATATGAAAATCATTAATCGGGCATTGGACAATTATTATAAAAATACCTAGGTTAAAAGTGAGGTTTTGTAGAATTAATAATTGCAGCGAACAGTCACCAGCCGTATAAGCAAACGAAGGGAAAGCTATGAAATTCTTAAAATTGAGAAGTGGCCTCATGGAGCTGAGAGTTAGACCTCAGCAACGAAGGGTCAGACAGCTATTCTGGTGTCTCTGAGGAACTTCAGTGAGGCTGTTTCTGCCTGAAAGCTAAAATTGATTGCTTTTACTTGAACCAACATCATTGCCAAGGTGAGAACCATTGCAAGTATGAATCTAACAGGAATAGAAAATAAAAAGTAAGTCCCTTCTTCCACTTCTATCCTTCCTTTCTCTCTCTAAAATCCTGTATTGGCAGGATCTAAACAAGATCCAGCTGATAAAGTGTAAATGTGGTTCGCAAAAGCCCATCACTAGCACAGCTAGAATACAACAGGGTAAATCTGAAGGTAAAAGACAACAGGTAATTGTTTAGTACAGCATCCACACATACTGTAATAACAAAAATAACTAACGATTTTTCCTAACAAGAGGCAATTTTTCTTTGTACAAACAAAATCACTCTTGTACTTTCCAGGAAATTATACAAAGTTTTCATATTCACACAGTAGATTCACCTCTGGAAGGCAGTTACAGTATCCATCTCTGGACTATGTTAACTGCTTCTCTCATTCATAAGCAGTCTCTTCTGAATATTTTTTACCTGCAGACTAAATTATAAAATAACCACTAACAATCCTTGTATAAAATAATTAGGGAAGGACAAAAAGAAAAAAATATATAATAAACATAGATGTACATAAACACATATATGACAAGCAAGGGCAGATATATACGTAAGTGGAATAATTCTCCTTCTTGAATGTGTTCATAAATCTGTAGTTTATCTGCCATTACAGAGTCAATTTACTGTGTCCTTTGTTTTAAGATTAGAGCTCCGCAGGGCTAGGTCTTTACCTAGCTAGAATGATGAAAATTTTCATTCCTGAAGACACTGAATCCTTAATGGCTCTTTCTTTGTTTGTTTGCTGTAATTTTATATTAACTTTTACTATTCGACATTAAAGGACTAAGGGGCATCCTACAGAGCTTCCAGATATAATTCTCCCAGACCCCCTATTGAATAATAGCATTGCTATTCTCCTTGTGATCTTAGTCAATCACCCAACCAATTAAGTAACTGCCTTTTTTGTCTGCTTGTTAGAAAGAAAGGAAGGGAGGAAGGAAGGAAGGAAGGAAGGAAGGAAGGAAGGAAGGAAGGAAGGAAGGANGGAGGGAGGGAGGGAGGGAGGGAGGGAGGGAGGGAAAGAAAGAAGGATCACAAGGAGAATAGTAATGCTATTATTCAATAGGGGATCTGGGAGGATTATATCCGGAAGCTCTGCAGGACGTCCCTTAGTCCTTTAATGTCAAATAGTAAAAGCTAATATAAGGAAGGAAGGAGGGAAGAAGGGAGGGAAAAAGGAAGGGAGGGAAAGAAGGAAGGAAGGAAGGAAGGAAAGAAGGAAGGAAGGAAGGTAGGAAGGAAGGAAGGAAGGAAGGAGGGAAGGAGAGAGAGAATAAAGAAACAACAACAAAAGCAAACTAATAACTGAGTGGCAAACTCAGTTTGAATTCCATGGAATTTCTTTCTGGAAACATTCCTCTTAAGCACCAAAATTTCCACCCCAGCAGAGTCGAAACTTGTGGAATGAAGGGGGAAAAATGAAGTGAAACATTACGTGTAATCATGACAGAAACTATTACCACTTTTACTGCTTCATTGCCAGATGTATACAGTCTACACCATACATTGGTTGCTGATTAAAAGGATATACTTCAGTTTGTATTGTTGGGGCTCAGAAAATAATACCCTAAAATGAAGACCTCAGAAGCAAAAGTTTTTCTTTGACTTTCTCCCGCCCTCCTGTCTCTGTCTCATTCTCGTCTAAGGCTAGCCAAAGAAATTAGAACCCCTATTCCCTAAGGTGCATGATAGAAACAAGAACTCCTTTTCACCCAACTAGCCATAAAACCTAAAAATATTACTCTACTTTCTCTCCACTTTTTTGTGTAAAAACTGACCACAAAGAAATTATCTGACCTATCTTGTTTGACTATAGGTTATGAGACCCCTATTCCAGAGAGAGTCCTGCCCATACCCAGACCCCCATTCCAGAGAGGGTTCTTCTCCACACCTCAGAAAGGCCAAGAAAAATCTAGACACATGGGACTTGCTGGATTTCCCCTACTCAATCTATTAACTTTATACAGTACACTTTCTGTCCAGTAATATTTCTACATGACTGGCCATACTTTATTGAACCTCATTATAAAAATAGCAAGGTTCCCTGTCTCTTTGAGTCTTTATTCTGAAGATTCCCAGGTGTACCAGTTAAATAAATTTGCATGCATTTTCTCTAACTAATCAGCCTTTTGCACATTGATTTTTCAGAAGACATCCAGAGGGCCAAGCCATGGACCCCTACAATATGATAAAACCTTATGCTTCAAGGATCTTTTCTCTCAACTGGCAGGCATTGTTTGAATCTTCAAAAGGTACGTGCTTATTCCAGCAGACCAGTTGCTTATGGCTAATGGGGCATGCGGTAAGACCTATGAATTCTATGGACCAGAGCTCATTGCTTTACTATATATGCTGTAAAACCTGTTTCTTCATCAAAATCAATTGCATGTACAATACCATGATGGTGAACAAGACAGTTAATAAGTTCATGGATGATAAGCTTCAAAGTGTAGGGACAGGAAAGGTAAGTCCATATCCACAATATATTTCTGTTTCTGTGAGAAGAAAAACTGTAACTTACGTGATATAATTGATCAAATGCATTCAGTCTACCACCAATAAATAGTTCCACATAGCAAAAGGTGTTTTTCTCTACTGTTGACAGATTAAGCACTTGATATGGCAATAACCAGGTAAGTTTGGTGAGGGCAAATTCTGTATTGACATCACTATTGCCATGAATATTTTTTACTTAGATTTGCTGTGGAGGCACAGGGTGGCTTTAAAAAGATACTAAGGCCAGTGCAGTGGCTCTTGCCTGTAATCTCATAATCCCAACACTTTGGAAGGCCAAAGCGATTGGATCACTTGAACTTAGCAGTTCAAGACTAGCCTGGGCAACATAGTGAGACGTTTCTTCAAAGAATGTTAATAATTTAAAAAAAAAAAACAAACAGCCAACATGGTGATGTGTGCCTGTGCTTTCAGATACTCAAGAGGCTTAGATAAGAGGATCACTTGAGCCTGGGAGATCAAGGCTACAGTGAGCAATGATTGCACCACTGCACTCTAGCCTAGATGAAAGAG
>NW_016107429.1:121615-162672 GCF_001604975.1 Cebus imitator
AAAAAGAATGAAAAGAGAGGGACTGAATTATATGCATAGTATACATCATTTGGTCCATTTTATTAGTGAAAGATCCTTCTATAGAAGGTGATCTTTGGTTAGTATATAAATGAAACTGCCTATGAAGCAATGTCAGTCTTTATTCACAGCCATTTCTCAGTTCAAACTAAGTTGAAACCAGATGTTCTACTTATATTTCTACTAAAAAGGATTATCTGTCCCCGCTATTGTCCTTCAGAGCTATTTTTGGATTAGGATGCATGTCTGCTATATTCACTTCTATTCATAACTGGCATTTGATGTAGATTATCGATAAACCAGAAACATTCTTTTCATCCTCAGTCAATGGGACAGAAGCGACCATCAGTGAGACCACAGGTCTGGATTAGGGAAGACAGACATTGTCAGAGGGATTAGTATTGATGCAATATGAGCCACCAGCTCTTGAAACATTCATGCATCTTCCAAACTGACCTTTTATCTCCTGTTTTCACTAGATGACTGACTGCTTTTCCATAAGTACAAGCTTATAGTTTCTGGAAAAGACACAGGCAATTTATGATAAGCATCTCAGTTTACATGATTATTTAATGTCCTATTATTAGAGTGGCTACCAAGGTTGAATAGAAGCCCAGGGCTATTTCTCAAAAAGACAATATTTATTAGCAAAAGAAAGGAATTAAGCCTCAAAGCCTAGAAGGCTGTGCTGTTACTCTTGTATAGGGGACCTTTAGGAGCTTCATACAGGAGTTATATTTTTCACAGAAATTTTGAATATCTTAAATATACTCTCAGCTTCTATGAGTGTTGACTAAAAGCTGAAAGCTATGTCTCAGAAGAATAGTTATCTTCCAAAAAGGATAGGAAGTTGCTCCCAAACCCTAGAGTCCTATGCTATTATTCTACTGACTTCCATAAGCTCAATACATCATGTATATTTGCCACAGTAACTTTGCATATCATTGGATATGTTGGATCTTAATTCCCAAGTGGAAGAACAACTTTCACTGTAGTGTGGACTTGCTGCTGAGCCTTCTTTTATTGTCATCCTTACTTAAAACTCATGACATACTTCATAAGTGGGTTTGAGGAGGAGCACACTCAAAGCATCTGTTGGCAAAGAGTGAAAGTTTATGTAACCCTAAGACAACAATGTTAAGTTGTACTTTTAGCCCTGCAAGGTAACACTCAAACTTTTAGGAGTCCTTACAATTGGTATAGAGAGGGAATAAAAGCAAATTCTGGTAAACAGGCTCGTGGCACATATTAGGACTAAATTAATAATTTTCCTATTTTGAGCAACAACCAGAGTTGCCTTCTGATTTAGATAATTATAAGACAGTTATTCATCAAGATCCATTTATTTTCTGCATAGGACAAAGAACTGCCTTATGTTAATTTATGAAGAACTAGAATGTTGCAATTCTTAGAAGCCAGATCTGGATTTCTTTCTTCTTCATTCTCTCCAACCAAGAGTCCAACCAACATCTATTTAATTCTTACTTTACTGTTATTGTGAGGTCATTCATAGTTGTGCTTGGATTAACCAATTAATAGTTAGCTCAAGATAAGTTTCAGTCAGACTTTCTGAAAACAGAAACCTCTCTAGATACTTTCCAGGAAAAGAACTTATCAAAGAAAATGTATGTTTACAAAACAGTTGAAAAGTCTTGGGAAGAGATGTCAAAACTATTCCTGGCTTTGCAAACACTGAAGGAAGCTAACAGTATTTCCCTCATTTGCCAGTAACATTGAAACAGAGATTTGTAACCTTGTCCAGAAGCTTCTATTGACCTCATATTTGCCCTCAGCCAGCATCTGCTACCACGGCATGAGTACCCTAGGGTTACTTTCTATTATGACCTCCTAATCTTGAGTAAGTGCTTCTCCTTGGAGAAATAAGAACTAAAATTCTGTTGAGAAGCTAGTTGACAAACTTTCTACAGCAAGTTTGATCACCCATTGCTTGGGACTGTCACTGCTTAGCTGATAGGGCCCATTATCTTTCACCACTGTTCAGGGGCCATCTCACCAAGACAGTGGCACAATGCTCAGTCACTTAGGTGCCATGGGGCTCTTGGGACTGATACTCAGTCCTGGCTCTGTTCACTAGCTGTGTGGCCATCAGTGAGATAGTTATCTTCTATGGCTTCAGTTTACTCATCTGTAAATGCAATTTTTAGCTTTCCATCATTTGGTACCAAGAAAGAGCTTAAGAAGCTTGGTGTACTGTTAAGTACTGATCAATATTTAACACAGAAATCTTCAAGTTTGTCAGAATCCATAAATCATGTTAAAACAAGGATATAATTGGAGTATTCAAAGCAAGTAAATATTTGCATCTTACTTTGGCATTAAAGCATCCGTTGTTAAGGCAATAGTATAGTTACTGTCCAGGTGGCATTCAACAGGTGACTCAGTGGCTATAAAACAAATGGCAAACAAACAAAAAAACATTAAGAAAGTACTCACTGATCATCTAAAATAAGGAGAAACAAGAAACTATCTTTGTTGAGCCTATAAGAATCCTTTAGTTGGCCAGGCACGGTGGCTCATGCCTGTAATCCCAGCACTTTGGGAGGCCACAATGGATGGATCATCTGAAGTCAGGAGTTCCAGACCAGACTGACCAATGTGATTAAACCTCGTGTCTACTAAAAGTACAAAAATTAGCTGGGCGTGGTGGCAGGCACCTGTAACCTCAGCTACTTGGAAGGCTGAGGCAGGAGATTGCTGGAACCCGGGAGGGAGAGTTTCCAGCGAGCTGAAATTGCACCATTGCACTCCAGCCCAGGTGACAATAGCAAGTCGCTGTCTCAAAAAAAAAAAAAAAAAAAAAGAATCCTTTAATTAATAGTAGTAAATCTCTCTACAATTTTATTTATTTATTTGTTTATTTTTAGTCATATGTGATTATAATTATTTTGTCGTGGTAAAGCTTAGCAATTTCTAAGAGAAAAACAAAATCAATAATCTATAAAATAAATAATTAATAAAATATTTTAAAAGAAAAATTGTAAAACAGCATTAGAGTAGACAATTCACCATCAGTAGACTAGAAATTTTGAAGAGCTCCTAGAAAATAGACAACTAATTGGATATGATTAAAGAGAGCTGGAAGAAAAAAAGTCAGAAAATATGGGGGATAGAAAAAAACAGAACTAAGAAAACTTTGGGAAAAAAATAGCTGAAAATTGGTAGTAATTTCAGAGACAAGTTTATTATTGGAACAAAACATATCAAAGTTGTAACTAATATTAGATTGCTATATATAAAATCTTTTATTAAGCCACATCCAATATCATAGTGAATGAGCAAAAACTGGAAGCATTTCCTTTGAAAACCAGCAAAGACACAGTTGTCTCACTCACCATACCTATTCAATATGATATTGGAAGTTCTGGCCAGGGCAATCAGACAAAAGAAAGAAATAAAGGCATTCAAATAAGAAGAATAGAAATCAAACTACCTTTGTTTGCAGATAACACAATCCTATATCTAGAAAACAATCTCATCTGAGCCCAATAGCTTCTAACACTGATAAAAAATTTCAGTAAAGTCTCCTGAAACAAAATCAATGTGCAAAAGTTGCCAGCATTTCTATATGCCAACAAAAGGCAAACCAAGAGCCAAATTACAAATGAACTCCCATTCACAAGTGCCACAAAAATAATAAAATACTTAGGAATACAGCTAACAAGGGAAATGAAAGACCTATTCAAGGAGAACTACAAACCACTGCTCAAAGAAATCAGAGATGACACAAGCAGATGGAAAAACATTACATGCTCGTGGATAGGAAGAATCAATTTTGCAAAAATGGAGATAGGTCCCAAGGCAATTTAGAGGTTCAATGCTATTCTCATTAAACTACCATTGGCATTCTTCACAGAATTTAAAAAAAAAAAAACTGTTTTAAAATTTACGTTGAACCAAAAAAGAGCTTGAATAGCCAAGGCAATACTACGCAAAAAGAACAAAGCTGGAGGCATCATGCTACCTGACTTCAAACTATACTACAGGGCTACAGTAACCAAAACAGCATGATACTGATATAAGAACAGACATGTAGACTGATGCAACACAATAGAGAGACTAGAACAAAAACTGAACACCTCCAACTATTTTATCTTCGATAAACCTGACAAAAACCAACAATGAGGAAAGGATTCCCTATTTATTTTTTTCTCTCTTTTTTTTTTTTTTTTTTTGAGATGGAGTTTCACTCTTGTTACCCAGGCTGGAGTGCAGTGGCACAATCTCTGCTCACTGCAACCTCCGCCTCCTGGGTTCAGGCAATTCTCCTGCCTCAACCTCCTGAGTAGCTGGGATTACAGGCACGCGCTACCATGCCCAGCTAATGTTTTGTATTTTTAGTAGAGACGGGGTTTCACCATGTTGACCAGGATGGTCTCGATCTCTTGACCTCGTGATCCACCCGCCTCGGCCTCCCAAAGTGCTGGGATTACAGGCTTGAGCCACCGCACCCGGCCAGGATTCCCTATTTAATAAATGGAGCTGGGAGAACTGGTTAGCCATATGCTGAAAATTAAAAATAGGTCCTTTCTTTCACCATATACAAAGATCAACTCAAGATGGATTAAAGAGCTAATGTAAAATTCAAAACTATAAAAACTCTATAAGAAGATCTAGGCAGTGTCATTCAAGACATAGGCATGGGCAAAGATTTTATGAAGAGGGCAACAAAAGCAATTACACCAAAAAACAATTGCAACAAAAGCAAAAATTGATAAATCAAATCTGTTAAACTAAAGAGCTTCTGAACAGCAAAAAAAGTTATTTGACCCAACAATCCTACTACTGGATACATACCCAACGGAATATAAATTGTTCTATTATAAAGGTACATGCACACATATGTTCATTACAGCACTACTCAAAATAGCAAAAACATGGAATCAACCTAAACATCCAACAATGATAGATTAGATAAAGAACATGTGGTACATATACAGTATGGAATATTATGCAGCCACGAAAAGGAACAAGATCATGTCCTTTGAAGGAACATAGATGGAGCTGGAGGCCATCATCCCTAGTAAACTAATGCAGAAATGGAAAACCAAAGACTGCATGCTCCCACTTACAAGTGGGAGCTGAATGATGAGAACACATAGACACATTGGGGGAACAACACACACTGGGGCCTGCCAGAGGGTGGGGGGCTGGAAGGAGACATATAATCAGGAAGAATAACTAATGTATGCTGCACTTAATACTTGGGTGATGGGATTAACTGCGCAGCAAACCACCCTGGCACATGTCTACCTATGTGACAAACATGCACAACCTGCGCATGTACTCCTGAGTTTAAAATAAAAGTTGAAAATTTTAAAAGTTTAAAAAATCATTTATTTATGGAAGAAAGCCAAGCTCTCCATAATATTACAAATGTAAAAAAGTCATTTATTCATATATGTGATCAGAAAGTGGATAATGCTTGCCAGACATTTGAGAATAAGTAATAATTTTAAAAAGAACCAAAATAAAGCAATTGATTTCATATAAAAAGCATAATTCAGATAACAGAAAAGAACGTTAAAATAATTCAACACTGCTCCTTATGTATTAATAAATTTGATAGGATATTTTATATATAAATTCAAAACCTATTAGTTATAAGAATATTCTTTGAAAAAATAAAATTCTTAAGAAGGTGTTAGTAAAAAATTAAGTATAGGTTATAAAGTTGGTAATCTGAAATATACATCCATAGAGTGAGAAACAAAAAAATAAAATTTAAAATATAGAACATAAAAAAAGAAGAAATACAATTTAAAGTAAAATCTCTATGAAATCAATGAGAGATTGGAGTGAGACATTATTTTAACACAAATTATGAGGAAAAACAAGGTAATACTTTAAAATTTCTAAGCAAAATTTGAGCATTGATCCATCTAGCTAGAAAAACTAGGATTAGAATATTTTTGACAGCGATTGGCAAAAGTTTAATTATATAACAACACTGTGAGAAGTATATTACAAAAATCATATTTCAGAAAAAGAAAATGATTTTGAATAAGAAAAAGTTATAAAAAATAAAATTAGTTGGCAAATTATGATTTATTTATTTTTATTTATCAATAGACAATGACTGTTGATTGTCCATGTGATTGCTAACATATGTTTAAAATTATGTGAATGTGAAATCCAGATCATCTCACTGTTAAATGTGATTATATCGTAAGTTATAAATGTATTTATCAATAAAATATCAGTAATAAAAAATTGTACAATAACATGAACAAAATATTTTGTGTGGTTAATGCCATGTTGGGTTCTTTTACCCTATTTAACCAGAGATTAATTCTTCACAAGACAGAAAAGTATACATTTTAATATTAACAACTTATGAGTAATCATTAGATTTCCTAGAAAAAGTACAAATGTATTCTACATCACTACAGCAAACTAGAAGAAAAATGATAATAACAACAATTCATCCAACAAAAATCAGAAAAGAGTAAATACAGTAAAGAAAACAAAGAAAAGGAGAATAAATTAAAAACATAAATTTTGTTTACATTATAAATTTATTTCTTTAATTATACTTCTAATTAGAAATAACACCAAATATATTACTTACTGCAGACATTTAAATGAATGAAAATACCCATTTATAAAGCGGAGCCTCATAAAAGAATGAAACTGACCTAGCAATATCTTATAAACTAAAGACATAGATAAAATAAAAATAACAGAATAAATTCTTTAAACAGAAAGTTTAAAATATTTACCATTTTAGTAACAAATGAGATCTAGTCATATTGATAATAAATTAACAGAATGCCAAACCAAAAGCAGAAAAATTAACAGACGGAAATATTTTGTTTTGATAAATTTTAAACCATGGAGATTACAAAATCATGAATTGTTGCGCACATAATGATACATATTTGAAATGTATAAAGGATAGCATAAATATACAGAAAATGTCCAATGCACAATCACAACAGGCATTTAAAGCATGGCTTTTTGAAAGCGATAAATAAAATATTTAAATGATATGATCTAAAAGGCTTATGTAACACTATGTAGTCTTATTGTTTTGCAAAAAATTAAATCATATTATAAATTTGACCAGGTAGGTCATTCTTTTCTCTCTCTGTCTCTCTCTGTCTCTGTCTCTCTCTCTCTCTTTCAAGCAAAGGATATAACACACAAAAAAGGAAACTCATACAGGTTGTCTTTTACCACAGTTTAATGGAATTACACCCCAAAACCTTTTATTTGTATATGTATGTTTATCTATACAAGATAAACAAGTGAGGTTCATAGGACAGGGGCAGGTGATAGTAACTTTTCAAAGCGGAAAAATTTGGGAAAATTCTAGAGGTAGCTGTAAATCTGTGCATTGTTTACTGTCTATGTAGGTACTGATAAAAGAAATTATAATAAGTATTGTTGAACTGTAGCTCATGGAGTTTGAGAGAGACAAGTAAATTGTTGAATTTTAAAACATTTTTAAAGATGCACAGACTATGTTTTCTTGACTTAGATTATATTCCAAGACTGAGTCATGCAGGTTGAGACTTACAAGAATTATACCTATCAATTGGAAAATTGGAACAAAAATGTTTTGGAAGATTAAATTTATTCACTTATTAAATAAATGAATAAATGTTTATTGAATATTTACTGTATCCTAACTATTGCTTTAGGTGAATAGATAAGGAATTTATTTAGAAAATTAAATATTTTAGACATTTGATGGACTGGGTATGGGAGAATCAAGAAAAAATACAGCAAGGGACACATCATCAAAATATCATCACAAGAAAAACTGTAGAGTTTTAAGTCTTTATGTAAAGGTTACAAAAGAATTATAGCAGAGATCCCAGAAATGGCTTAGAATATATTGAAGTTTTCATTTTTCAAAAGTCCTGCTTCTAGGTAAAGGCATTCTACCATATTGTGCAATTTTTCAGAATTGATGCTCAGATGTGTCAGTATGTATGCATAGAAACAGGATACTCCAAAATTAGTGTTTTCTCAGCAAAGTGCAAAGTAAAATGCTTAATAATAACTTCAAAATAGTGACGATAATAACTTCAAAATATTGATGATAATGCTGAATCATAATATCCAAGCTGGATAAGTGGGAAAGAAGAGAAGTAAATCACAAGCAAGCTGAAATAGCTCAGGTTTGGAGAGCTTTAAACTGAAGAGAGGTAATTTAAAGGCCACAGACACAGTATATGAAAATTAGAGGATAAAAAAGACTGACAGTCTTCATGAAGTTGAAGAATTTCTTTGTAATATGGATGAATAGGAAGTTTTGTTGAAACAGTAGAATGCATGAATGGGTGATTTTGGAAAATTTCCAGGGTTTTTGTTTTATTTTGTTTTGTTTGCAGCAACAAGAGGTAGAAAATAGACATGGAATTGGGTTTGAAGGGGAGCTCAGGAAGAGGTAAGGTACTGAAGCCAGGGTTGGAAGCATCCTTTATGTAAATCATAATATTATTGAAAGTAGTGAACAGAACTGAGATAGAAAATTGAAGCAAGCTGTTAAATGTTATTGTTTATGCGATTAAAAGTTTTCTAGCATATAGTAATGGATGAGAAAAGGTGGCACAATAAGACTGCTTGAGCTCCATAGTAACATGGATTTTCAAATGATTGAAGGTTGAGAAATGGTCTGAAAATGACATTAGGAAGCAGGAAACACAAGAACCATAAGTGTGAGAGTTATAAGCTTTATATGGATGATAAGATTATCATACAGCAAGGTTTCTGTTAAGAAAAACAGGTAGAAGAAACTCATGGGAAGATTTTTGGTACTACAGAGGAATTTTCTGATTGTGGACTAGGATACTCAAAGCTCAGTGGAAAGAAGTGGTGTAAGGAAAAAAAGGGCAATAGGCTACAGCATGGCATCAAGCAAGAGATATCAAAGTCAGCATGGATAAACACAGGAGAGTAGGGTGAGGTGGGCTTTGACTCCTAGGGGTAATTAATGTGCATGGAGAGGGAACATAAAAGAGGTTCTTTCATTTGAGTAGTGGGAGAGGAACATGGAAATAAGCTTCCATAAGATCGTTCAGTCGCTTTACGGGATATTGAACACCTCTTTATTGTCTCAGTAGACAAGCTACCATTAAAGGAAGACAAGAATTTAGATAGCAGGTCAGGAAAATCTTAGGTAGAGGCATTCTAACTGGAAGCCCAATAGTTTACTAAAATCATGGAAGGGGCTTTCTATCAGCCTGCTTGGGGACGATTGGCCTGCTTCTAAGTGGAGCCACACACCCATATGGAGTGATTCAAGTGGCAGAGAAAAGTGTGCTAGCGGCCTTTTTAAAGATTAAAAAGTGTACCCATAGCCTATTGGCAGTTGGTGGGAAGGCCCTTTGTTCTCTTGGGTGATGTGTAGTCCAATGAGTCAAAAGCCTGTCTGTGACCCAAGTAATTGATCACTCAAGTTAGAAGAAATGAAATTTTCTTATGACAGTATCGTAACTAGTATACATCATAAATTACACTTGTTTATAGGATAATTATAAATGACATCAAACTAAAATCAATAAATATTTTATTTATAAACTTGCAGGTATTTACTCACCTTGTTGATGTAAGGTTTTTCTTTAAATAAAATTATTGGTATTCTTAATGGATACATAAATAAAAAAAGACAATAAATATGATGAGGAAATTCTTTATAGTTTCCTACTTTGCCTTCAGTTCCAATTCTTTACATTGGGTATTTGTCTACTCAGAGAAATGTCTGTACGTAAAGCTGGTCTTATGTCATTATGGAGCAAGTGGCTACATTTCTACACTTAGAAATAGAGAAATCATTCATTTCTAGTTACATCATTGAGGAGTAACTGGACTTGGTCGTCATCTGCTACTTTTAGTTTATCTGAGATCATTTAAGGTTACACAATGAACAAAAGGAAAACAATAATATAATTTTATTCTGATAAAAGGATAAAGGTTTGAGAGATTTCAGATAATAAATTTTCATGATAATTTAGATTTTTCAGAGGTATAACATTTATGACAACAGTATATAATTCAGTTTGCAGATTAATCTCACAAATTCAGTAGTGTCATTGGTTTATAATTTACCCAAACCATGGTCTTAAGCATTTTTAACTGACTGTGCCACCACATTAATGCAAGTATAGGCACTGAGAGTTGGAAGTTCTCAATTTGTAATTTAATTGTTCATTTTTGTATCTAGAGAAGCTGATAGGAAAGCATAACACAATGTTGGGGAATTGAAAAACACTCGAATTGGGAAAGAGAAATGTTTGTTGTCTTAGAAATATATCATATTTTTTTAAATCAGGAAATCAGTATAGCCACTAGTATTCTCTTTGAGGAATCTTACTAGTGTAACTCTCCTTTAATTAGTGTTTTGCCATTTAGACAGATTTTCCTACAGAATTAGCTTTCTATAAAAACAATAATAATCAGCCTCAAAATACTACATTGTATTGAAAACCATTCAATGAAGCCATTTAAGACATGAGTTTCAGAATGAAGCACATTTGAATTTAGTCCTTGCTTTTTGCCACTTATTAGCTAGGAAGCTGGGAACTAATTGAGTTCTCAGGATAGTTTAATTATCTTAAAAAGAGAATAGCACTATGTACTTCAGAGGAGATACAATGACTTTTTAAAAGATAATACAATTGTCCCTCAGTAGCCACAGGGGATTGGTTCCAAGACCCCTGGGGATACCAAAATCCACTGATGCTCAAGTCCCTTATATAAAAATGGCATAGTATTTTCATATAACCTATGCACATTATTTCATTTCACCTCTAGATTACTTATAATAATCATTATAAATGTCTCTAGATTATTTATAATACTTATGTGATATAAATGCTATAGAAATAGCCGTTATACTGTATTGTTTATTTGTATTATTTTTTATTGTTATTATTTTTAAAAATATTTTCAATCCATGGTTAATTGAATTGCAGAAACAGAACCTGTGAATATGGAGGGCTGACTGGGTGTGTCAAATGCTTAGCTTATTGCCTAGCCAATCATACGGAATCAGGAAAGAAAGTTATTATTGGATATTATCACCAAATTTATTTATCATCAAAAGTTAGTTAAAATTATTTTCTAAGCCATCATCTTAGATCTATTGTAAAAGGTAGTATTTGTTGTTGTTTTTCTACATCAGTGACTAGATCATTGATTATCACATTCCAAAGAAGTAGTTTTCCTTAGAGTAGAAAATAATAATCAAATTTTAAATAAAGCACATTATGTAAACACTAGTTTACACATTTCAGAAATTAATTGTAAAAAGCAACACAAAGAACAGAAAAAGGAACACTTGGAAACATTTAAATAACAAAACTTGATCACATACTTCACAGACAAATGGTTTTCAGGCACATTTAATTTTCAGATAAAAAACTGGGCATATCATACAAAAGAAATGTAGCAAAAACACAAACAAAAGATCATGTTATTATAATGTATGCATTTAACTCATTTTCTTTGTATATCCAGTGTCTGCTTTTATGTCAGTTTAATAACCTAATTGGATTTAATAGCTGATGCTTAAATGTCTATGCATGAAAATACTTGCAAAAAATCTGTATAAACACACCATAACACTCCCTTGAGGCTTCTGTTGGTTGCTGGCATTACTGAGTTTTCAGGTGCCATCATGTTCCCCTTGTCCAGATGCCAGCACCCAAGGCAGAAGCCTCTTGTGGTATGTCTGTTCCAGTCACAGCCTCACATGGAGCCGGCATCTGTGCTGGCTCCTGGAGCTGCCTGCCCCGCTGCAGCAGCTGGCTCCCCTGGCTGTGCACCGTGGCCAGACCCTGTGCTCATTTGCTCACACACCCCTAACCACTCCACACCTGACTTGCCCACAGTGGATGTAGGATCCTGGCCTGTAGTGTGAGCCAAGCACAACCTGCTGGGATAGGTGGGTGAGTGAAACTCAAGCAGAGGTGCCACTGGTCATGGAGGTCTCTGGCTGATGAAGCGGCACCCCAAAGAATCCTGTGTCATCTAAAATAATAATCTAACATGCTTATAATGAAATTCCTACTGCTCAACATTTAGTTATCAACATTTCTCTAAAAGGGAATAGAAAGATTAAAACAGCTTTTGCAGTAACATGAGATGATTAGAGGGTGGCAGGACATGAGACAGCTAAATTACAACAATCCAGAAACGTTTTCCCATTAAAGAAAACGAAAACGGTGACTCCTCAAGATTTAACAGCATTTAGCAAAACCATCATAGTTGTGTAACTATAAGAGGCATTCTATATGCCTGAAAAATAATAAAACAATAAGTGGAAAAGATGTAGGTTGTAACATATAATACTGGGAATGCTTTAGAGTTTGCTATAATTATAGCAGCCTTTATTTGAATTTCTATGTATTGCTTTATGTGAAATTGCAGTGAAAGTTGTTTAGTATAGATTACAAATCATAACTAACAATAAATAACAAACTCCTATAATCTGTAAATATCATTTTTACCTCTACAGGGTTATATATTTATTTTGTTCTTCACTTTATTACTAAACAACTAATCTAAATATTATTGCTAAGGGTATAGTAATAACTCATACATGTATACCATGTGTAAAGTAGCACACAGTTACCATATATTATAAAAGATACTATATTTCAATTGTAGACTATAGGTTTGCAATACAATTTTAAATATATAGAACTAGACTTTAGAGAAAGCCAACAAACTTTTCCAAGAAATCAGCACAGCTTGCCAGTGTAATATTTTGAATGTCATCATAAGTAGTAAAAAAATCAATGAGAAATTGTGCCCTTTTGATCTTTCTGTTTCATAATATTAAATTTCAAAAACTTTGCTCATTTTATTCTTTTTATTTTACTTTCAAATAAATATGTCTACATTGATTGTTTTATCTCAGCTTTACGAAAACTCTTTCAATTCTTACATAAATATGAAGTATAAATTATTTTTGTTACATGTTCAATAAAATTGTCCATTGCATGAAAGTATAAAGACAAAAACACTAACTATAATAATAAAACTATAGGGCAAATAAAGGTGGGCAGAATTAAGTAGTAAGAACATCTTAATTAATGATGTAGATAATTTAATAAATGAACTATATATAATTTTAAATTAAAATACAGGCTTCATGTATTTTTCAAATTATACATTCATAATTTTATGTTTATCCACACCATTTCTGGATGGACTTTATTTTCCTGCAGGGGCCTACATATTTTACACCATTTACACCACAAATTGTACTTTCTTTTCATCATCTCTTGTTTTATTAATTAAGCGGCACTGAAAAACCATGACCCATTCTGTGCTCTTTGCATGTGACAGAAATCCAACTGTAACTTACCTAAGCAAAAAGAGAAACAGATTTGTTTGTGTCATTAAGCTCTGAGTATTGTAGAATGGAAGGTAGCCTCAGAGAGAACTAGGTCTAGGGATAAGATGGCTTCTCTCTATGCTTTTTCTCTGTTAATGTAATCTTCTCTCTCTTCTGTTAGAGATAGACTTTCTCACTCTTGATGAGGCTATTATTTCTGGCAAATGACTTTTAGCTTCAGCATTCTACAGGAATGCATGTTTCCTCCCGCTTCTTTTTACCTAGGAATCCCAGTAAGGATGCTGCTTTTTCTAGTCCAACTGGCCAAAAATCACCCTGACTAGAAATACTGAGTGTTGTAACTGCCCATCCTGAATCCAATCACTCTGCCTAGGGTTTAAGATTATATAAAAGATGTGGATTTACATTTGATCCACATTTAAGAGGAGGCAGTAGGAGAAAGGTAGAAAGATGAGTAATCTCCGAAAAGAATAAGAAGAGTGGAATAACCCAAACTTGACCTCTGTTAAAATAAGTTACAGTAAAATTGAATTGATCCCAAGTTACAAGCTCTTATTAATCTACTAAAATCTACCTATTGACAAGAGTGATTTAAAAGATATGGAAGTTTCAAACCTATGAGTAATCTTAAGAGGTCATTTTTTACGTTATGTTTGCTTTTAACATGGAGTTTGACCTTTCTATATGTGATGTTTTCTTGTATCCTGTCCTTTTATTTTTCTCACTTGTATTAATGCGAAATGAGAAGAGTAATGAGTAAGCTGCTTCTGTAAGCTCACCTGATTAACAAGGCAGAGATTATTAATAAAATGTGGTGCCAATGCTACCCCATTCTCAGTTAATTTTTTTACTTTTAAAGTTTTAGAGATAAGGTAAAGAATAATTCTCTGAAGATTGAAGAAAATCAAGTTTTATGATATCAAGATTAATCTTTTTGTAACAAAGTAAGAGAAAATGTATAGCTTAAGCTGAATAGTTTCCTTCCATTATTCTCCTCACTCTTCTCCACAGCATATGTATACTGCTTGTACCAGTAACAATATTAGCTAATGAACAGAAGCCAAATGTTTGCTGCTTAAATAACTTCTATTTTTATAATAGCAGAACTACAGATCCTCTCCAAATTCTCAATTATTTTATTTTGTTGTCAATAAAGTAGCACTTCACATGTGTTCCAGAACACCTTTTTCAATTGCATTCACAGGGCAATTACTCTTTCCTCTTTCTTACCTGTTCACATCAGAATGACTTGGGAAAGTGTTGTTTTCATTGTCACCAGTCATGAATGTTGATATTCAAACATATAGTACTTGCCAGACATTGCCAAAGGTGCTAAGTTCTCTAATATTTGAGCAGCCCTTTGAATCTCTTGAGACTTGGGGAGAGGGCTTTTGTTCCAGTGCTGATCACACTTTGTCAGACTTCCTGCTTGTGCCCAGATTATTCCAAGTATCTCTTGAATTGTTTCATCAGCTTACTATATTCATTCTGGCAACCATAAGGATTCAAAGCCATTTCTGATGTGGTGGGGATTGTGGGAGAGATGCAAGCAATACTATGATCTTAACTCTCTCTTTTATTCATCGCTACTCTCCATGTTGAAGAAAACCCCTCTTCTCTAGTTACAAAATTAAAGCTTCAGGCTGGGTGCAGTGGCTCACGCCTGTAATCCTAGCACTTTGGGAGGCCGAAGTGGGTGGATCACCTGAGGTCAGGAGTTCAAGACCAGCCTGGCCATCATGGTGAAACCCCATCTTTAAAAAAATAAAGAAAGAAACAAAATTAAAGCTTAAGTGTCAAAGTTTCCTGAACTGTAAAAGAACCAGGGGATAAAAGGAACTGCTGTTCCTATAAGCGCAGTTTGGGCCTTAGGTCAACCAGCCAAAGAAACCTAACAAGAAAGTAATGCTCACTTAACTGCACCACAGGATGCTCAAATATAATATCTCAAGCATCTACATTTGTATCAAATTGATTAATCTTAACATTCGACATGAAATGTGCTTGAAATGCCTGTGATACTTCCATTTCTAAAAATATTCATTTATTCATTTATGATTATGCACAATTCAGAACTTCAGAAAAAAAATTAGCATAGGAAAGACTTCACAATATTGAGCAACAAAACAATAGAATAATCACACTGCAATCATCCAGAAACCAGTAATACTACATTAGTACTGTATTTCCTACATAAATACTATCTGTATGCAGATTATGTCGATTTCATGTGCTGCAAATATACTTCATCATCATAGTATTCGGGAAGGGGTACTACCTACATGATGTTTCTGTTTTAGGAACCAGTCAATAGTCAACGATATTTTCTGTTGAGGTTCACACTATCCAGATGCCTTTAGCCAGACTTCATAATCACTGTCTGGTAAAATAGTGCAATGTAGAGTACGTAAATAAAGGAATGCAATGAAACTAGAATAAACTTGACAAAAATGTTGAGTAACTAAGCCTGCAGCACCCCTGCTAATTTTATAAAGCTAGCTTCAGTGAATTTTAAATGCATTTTTTATTTTATAAATTCTATCAACTAGATATTTAAAACATACCTACCCAAATTTAGTGTATAAAATGTACCTTGTTGCTCTTTCTAAAAACTTTTATATATGTATTCTATTGCCACGTTACTTTTTTCCTCAAAGCAATTTTTTTGCTATACATTTCTTAATTGAAGTGGCCAATGTAGTGTTAATGCAAATAAATATTCATTTCAGTCTAAAAATTTGCAAGAAAGAAACTTTTGAAACAACAACAAATGTAACTATCCATCTATCTATCTATCTATCTATGTGCTATAAACCCTCTCCATTTACAGAGAGATTTTCTTTCCTCACTTGTTCTGTAAAATTTTAATGCCCATGTGCTGTTAAGTTTATTCATGGTCTTCTCACTCAGTTGTTACTGTATTTCTCTGCTATGGGAAGATGTTAAGTGTGGTTGGGATAGGCTTCATCTTTAAATCATATAGCCAGAGGCAGAGAAGCAGATTCTAAATACGTGTAACTCCTCACCTTCCCTTTGATTTTATCAAAGAGATTTCTGCTTACACAAGACATTCAATTGGTAACACAGTTTTATGGAAAGCTTGAAGTAGCAGAGACATTTTTATTTTACAGTAACAAAATTCCCTAAAAATAGAATATTCGACTTTATGGTCTTAAAAGTTGTTTTAGCCCACTGCTTCTTAGACCTGTCATGTGGGCTATGTGTGGGATCTCTGGCAATTTCTACTCCTTTATTTTTCTTTTTTTTAAATTCATTGAATGTTTATTATGGACCAGGCACCATTCTAACAACCTGCATGTGTGGGTATATGCATCTACATATTGTTATAGACTCGCATGTGTGAGTATATACATGTACATATAGTTATTGACAGTTTATAATTAAACTGTGTACCTAATTTATATATAAATTAATACTTATCACTATCCTGTGAAGTAGATACTATTAATATCTCCATCTAACATATGAGAAGCTGAGGCTTACAGAGTTAAGTAACTTGTCCAGGGTACTCCTTTATTTTTCAACCCTACATATATCAGGCTTCAAGAAGAAACGTCATATCTTATTATTTAAGGCAATTTCAGTTTTCAATTTTAACTCTACTCCATACTAAACTTAGGGCCCAAGTTTATAAACCAAAGGATTTATTAATGTGTTAAGGTAAACAAGGCCTTCTTCTCTGATTCATTTCCACCACAGAACTTTAATTAGCTTTGATAATTCACTATTTCGCTTTTGCTGTTGTACCTATCCTAATATTTGTAAATCAAAATAAGCATTATGTAAATTTTGTTCCTACTGATAATAATGTATAATGCCATTGTACCCTTAATCCTAAAGGGCCATGTCAAATAAAATTATTTTGAAAAGTAATATCAAATTTTATTTTAGATTCAGAAGGCACACATGCAGGTTTGTTGGGTAGAGTGGTGGACACGAGGTTTGGGTTATGAATGATACAATCGCCCAGGTACTTAGGTTTTTAAAAATTTGATTAATATTTTTTGCTCATTATATTATTAAATGATAATCATGAAATAATTATTTTCAGAAATTTTATGTGTGAGTAGTTATTACTACTTCAGTAACCATTAACAGAAGTTAAAAATTATGTCTAAAGAATTTTCTATATAAAAGTCACTTATTTGGAAACAAAAAAACTGTTCTGAATTTTTATATATAATGTTACATCTTGATAAATTTACTACTATGTTTTTTATTTATTTATATTGATTATTTATGTGTTTGTTTATTAGAAACAGCTTCTCACTCTGTCACCCAGGCTGAAATACAGTGATGTGATCACAGCTCACTGCAGCCTCAAACTCTTGGACCCAAGTCATCCTCCTGCCTCAGTCTCTGGAGTACCTGGGAATATAGACATACACCACCACACCCAGATAATTTTAAAATATGTATATATAAATTTTTTTTGTAGAAATGAAGTCTTATTATGTTGCCCAGGGTAGTCTCAAACTCCTGAGCTGAAGAGAACCTCTTGTCTCAGCCTCCCAAAGTGCTGGGAATACAGCTATGAGTCACCATGCCTAGCCATTTTATCATATTTTTTTTAATACAAAGATAAATCATTTTATGTAAAATGTTTAGTTTATGTCTCCATAATATTATATTCAAATTTAAATCTTTAAAATAAATGTTATTTCTATAACATGGAGTGCAATTGAAAATGAGTACACTATAGCAAAAAGAAGTAATCAAGGGCCGAATGTACCAAAATATTTTGGTAGCTTCAAATGAGGGTAATCTGTGTCTGATATGATGCATTCTCGAATAAGTTGATCTTAGTATAAGTCTATGAAGTGCCATTCCCAGAAAACAGAAAAGCTTTGTCATACAGTGAGCATACTCCAAAGTTCCTTTGTTTTATTAACTGGAGACATATTCCAAATATATTAAAGTAGTGCAAACATTTTGTTTTGATTTCACTGAAATAAGTCACTGAGGTCTTTTAAGTAGTAAAATAGTAATCTGGATTATGTCACTTCGTAATAAGTGAGAAGTATTAATGAGCCATGTTCTCTCTGTGGCTATATGTTATACAATAAAAGTGGCAGTTAGTGCTGGAGCAGCACTAGAATAATGGTGTATATGATTCCCCAGTGTTCTCAGTTTATGAGCTTTATGGATCAGGCAAAAGTGACTTGGTTTCGGAAAGAATGAAACCCAGGAAGTTAAATATTTTTTCAATTGATGAGAAGTTACTTGCCTGGGAATTGTAGCTTTTATTTTTCAATAAAACATTTTAAAAAGGCAAAAAATGAATAATGAAAATACATGGAACAGTAAAAATTATAATATATCTTCTAATATTTCCAGTCCCATTCAAATGAATGAGGTAAGAGATGAATATTTTCTGGAACTTAATTTAATGGCAAGAAATGTACTATTTTATATTTTATTTAAAAAAGAGCTCTTATATTTGTTTTTAGATTCAAGCCTCTGGTAGTAATATTACATTAAAATTAATTTAATGACATGCTTTTAAAAGCCTTTGATTTAGCCACTTCATAGTACTACTACAAATAATATTAATAATACTGATAATAATGTCTAATCATAATTTTGTGTTTACCCTAATCATAATTTGGTGTTTACCATGTGCCAAACAAAATCTAAAAATGTTACCTGTAATAATTTATGCAATCTTCCTAACAATTTAGGAGATAGAATTAGTAACCTCATTTAACTAAAGACAACACTGAGGCACAAATAATTTAAATAATTTGCCCAAGATCACATGACTAGGTAGAATTAGGCATAAATGAAGGTGGTCTAGTGTTCCAGCATTTGAGTAATTAACTACTCTGCATGTTGTTTCCTATTTAATTAAAATTCACATTTTCAGACTGAACAGTGTTATGTATGTCTTTGGTAAATATTAAAGAAATTGAAAAATATTTTATTAATTATAAAATTATGTCATAGGTATTTCCAGTTGGAGCTATTTCAAAGCCAAAACAAGTAACACATACAAACTACCTTTAAATGTTTCTAATTTTCTGTTTTATTCAGTGAAGAAGCAAATCGGTGTTCTAATAGCAATTTTGTATTTAAAGATAAAACTAAACTCTACTCACCATTCTACAAAACGACTACCATTAATTAAACTTCTTTCACTTTCATATTAAAATAATGAAAGAACTCAATGTTGACAATGTAATATATCTTTAAAGAAGCTATTCTTATTGTGTAAAGGGAGAAATTATATCAGCAGAGAAGTATTCACGATCTGTGAGACAACAGCATGCAAGTTCAAAATATCCATTATAAAGTATCTCTGTCATATTAGTTATAAGAGCCCCTCATTATAATAGCTTGACAGTTGTTAAGAATTTTACATAAGAAAATAGAGTAGAAAGTATAATTTCAAATATGTTTTCTTTTTCTGTGATTACCTATATTGCATACATTTTAAAATCTGAATTTTTCAAAGGAAAAAATAAACAAGTTAACAATAAATGGGGAAGTAAAATGTTGATAAGGGTAAACTAAAATAAGTAGCTTATGTGTGAAGAGATATAAGAGCTCAGAGGTAAGTTGATCATATTAAAATAAGTATATACATTTTTTAAGTTCATAAAACTGATTTTGTCCCACATATTAAAACGAAGTATCTACAACAATGCATGCATTTACTCTACAAAATTCTGTGTCAAAAATGCTTTGCCAACAGAATAACATTAGCACACAAGAAGCATAGTTTACATGGAGTTATTTAGCAGAAACAAGAATGTCAGTCACTTCTCCACCTGATCTTGTAAAAGAGTGAAAATTAGGGGCTTAATTGATTATGTGAATTTCATTTCCTGTCTCTTCCAATCTCATTCCTTGGTAGAAAGTGCTAATGAAAAATGAAATGACTAGAGAGTGAACTGAAAGAAAGAGAAAAAAGTGTGGTCCATGGTTAATCACAAATTAAATTGTGCTTTTTTTCCGCTGCCTTCCATTGACTTTCTGAAGTAAAATTGATCTTAAGTTAAATCACTGGTTTCTAACTGTGAGTACCCTAAACATTTACTTTAGTGGAGACTTCTACATAACTATTTATTGGATTTCATTGATGTTGAAAACTTTTAAATGGAATTTATTAGGTTAAAAGTCATTACTTACATTTTGCACCCAGAATCTTGTGGTCTTCCAGGTTATTATATGTTTGGCTGGGTTTTTTAATTAAAGAAAAGTAAATCCTGTTTATAAGACAATTATCAACTGCAACAACATTAACATTCTATCTAAAAACTTGAATGTTCTTAGACTTCCCAGAAGAAAAAAGTAATAATATATTTACAAGATATAGAAAATAATTGTATTTTTCCCCAAATGAAAAAACTTAACAAACTATTTTAAAATAATTGTAAGCACATTGTTAGCAGTTTCGAACCAGTGCTATAATGGCATAGTGTATGGTTAAAGGTTTAATTCAAAAAGAGTCAAATTTCTTGAATAGGTATGTAAACAAGCTCAGCATACATAATGTATAAATCTATATATTATAATTTCAAAAGTAAAAGAATTTTATCATCATTTTAGTAGGAAAAATAATTGGATGTGCATGTGTTAGTGTGTAAGCACAGAGCCCACACATATGCTCAGCACTTAGTGGCCTGGTACTACTTTTGCACACTTTTTCTCTAGTGTGACTACTGTTAGTACTTTCCAAGTACCTATTCCCAGTTAATGCTCTCCTATGAACTTTTTAAACATTAATTTATTAACTTTTTACATTTATTTTTATTTATAATTGACACATAACTGTACATCTGTGGAATGCAATGTGATGTTTTGATGCATGCGTACATAGTGTAATGATCAAATTGAGATAATTACCGTATCTACCACTTTAAACACTTATCATTTCTTTATGGTGACAATATTCAAAATCTTATCTTCTCGTTATCTTGAAATATGCGAGACCTTGCTGTTTGCTATTGTGTAACAGAACACTAGAATTTATTCTGCTTTTTAACTTATTACCAGTGATTTACCTCTGACAATCCTCCCCTTCCTCCAACCCTCCACAGATTCTAACCACCATTCTACTCTCTACTTTTATGAAACCAACTTTTTTAGATTCCACACATGAGTGAGATCATGCAGTGTTTGTCTTTCTATGCCTGGCGTATTTCCTTAACATAATGTTCTCCAGGTTCATTCATGTTGCAGCAAATAGCAGAACTTTATTCTGGATTGTGGCTGACAACTTTAAGGAGTCATTGTCATTCTCCCTTTTGCGTATTTTATTATTTTCTCTTGAGAGTATTAAATGACTACTAT
Source organism: Cebus imitator (assembly GCF_001604975.1). NCBI lineage: Eukaryota > Metazoa > Chordata > Mammalia > Primates > Cebidae > Cebus > Cebus imitator. The sequence goes on from NW_016107429.1 coordinate 143,283, forward strand.
ATAACGATGATTTGGTGTGTAAAGTACGTCTCCCTTTACATTTAAATTTCAGTTTTCCAAACTTGAAACTAACTAAAATAAGATTAAATTCCATGTTTTAATCATTGTGTTGGTAAAAGTGTTGTGTTCTCCATCCATGTTCTTTAGCATATGCTGTTATCTCCCATTTGTAGTCAAAGTTTATTGAAAGGAAAAATTTATATTGTTTATTTTTACAAAACAATTTACTTGAGTCTAGGACAATAACATAACTAAGCATTTGCATATACATATAATAGAAATTTTATCTTTAAAAAGCCATTGGCATATTAAGCACATTACACATTAGTATAATTGTTTTAATGAAGAGAAAGGCAGGATTATTCTATTTACCAATCCAAGGCATTTAAATTATATAGTAACAAATAAGAAAAATTACACAACAATGTCCATATGTACTTTTCTCTTACTATGAATCTCATTTTATTAAAATCAAAACATAAATGTGATTTTCAAAGTACTTAATATAATAGAACAATTTTAGAATATTTTTAAAAGGGGAAATATATCAATTTGTATAATACTAGAGAACTTTTCATTTATATGTGCTTTATATTTTAAATATAATATTGCTACAAAGCCATAATAGTTGATCTTCATTTAATGACACAAAACATCAATTTGTAGCTTTAAAATTAGTTTGGAAAAATCAATTTTAATAAATGTTATTTAATAAAAAGATTGTAAATACACTTAGGAAAATATATTCTTTTGTGACTATTTTTATTACTATAATGAATGGTATGGAGAAAAACACTTTAACCATAATGACCCAAACTTTCAGGATGGTCTTAAATAGGATTGCAAAACCAGCCACCTTACATTATAGAAGATTTTTTAAAATATTATTTTCTTTATAATTGCAAATAAATACCCATCAGAAGCATTTATTTTCACATATGTGACTATAAACAAATAAATATGAAAACTTACCTATAAAATCAGAGTTGCCAACTACAAATTGCTGCTTCAATCTCTCATTCTTTGAGCACATTACAAAATTGCAAGACATTGACGTTCGCCAAAAATAAGCTTTGGTCCTATCCCCTTATGGGTAATATCTGTTGCTTGTTGAATACAGCATAAACTCTTTAGCTTCCCTCAAGGTTCTCAGTGCTCTAAGCCCAGCTTATATGTTTAACCATGTCTTTAAACAATTCGGTGCCTACTGTCTCCCAGGAATATCAATATGTTTTATGTATTTAGTGATATCCATGCATTAAACCAAACATGGCCATTTTATAATAGACATACTAGTGTAAGGTTACATTAAGTTTCCCCAAATAATAAATTTTTAAATTAAAAATTGACTGAGTTCCTCTCCTTTCTTAGGTCTCCTATAAAGTAATCCTTATAATACCTGAAGTATTTGTGTGCACTTTCACCAAGAATTTATGCATGTCAAATTATAAGAAACAGTAGATAACAAATATTACTTAGTTACATTACACATAAATTCTGAAATTGGTGGCAACTACAATTCACACAACTCAATCACCTTATCTTCAGCAGTTCTTTCCTAGCTGTAACTTTGCTATGGTTTTGTATAGTTGTTTTTAACATAACATAATGTTCTGATTTCTGTCTATTCTCAGACCCACTCTTAATACAGAATTAGTGAGTTATCGATTCGGATGAATAAGACTAGTTACAAATTGTACATCACAAACACTGTATCATTTTATATTTTCAAACATAGCATGAGTTCATTAATTTGCTCCTGTGATCTTACTTAATCCTCAAAGCAGCTACATGAGCTGACCATTATTTTTATCAACATATTATAAATGAAACCAGTGAAGTACAGTGACTTACCCAGTATTGCAACTCCAATAATGGCCAAGCTATAACTTGAAGTCAGTTAATTGTCCAAGGCAATGCCTAAGCACTAACTGATACTGTCTCTCCAAACATTTATAGCCAATTCTAGATGCACAATCTCTAATCAAGCCTTAATTCCTACGTACTCAGAGTTGACTGCAGGAACTTTCAAACTGATAATTCATATTTTCATTGCATTATTTTATAGTACATTTATATTGAATTCTTTGTCATATTGCTTTCTCTTCTTTGTCAGAAATTCTAGTGTTAGTGTATCTGTATATTGCATTTATTCATTCTGAGCTCAGTATCTCACTTGTTTCTTTTCAAGGTTATCGGTACTTACTATAGAGTTTAGACATTTGCAATGCAAAGATAAGACTTAGATACTTTTCTGTAGGATATTCCAGCTCTGACCATATGAAAACTAAGTAAATGTGGTCATTAGTAGCATCTTTAGTAGGCTATAATCATATTTTTCTCAGTAGTTGAGTAACAAAGTTTTTATCTTATAATCAGACAGATTTCAAAATATAGACTTCAACATTGCCACTATATATCTAACTATGAGTATCTCCTATAAATTCTCTGAATGCATTTCCATTGCAGTTTCATTTTATAGCTGACATTTTTGCCACAGAATTCTGTCAGGTCTTAATATATGCGTTATTGGAAGCATGACCTATGATTTCTTCATGGTTGGTGACTGGAACGAGATGGATGTGGGAAACTTTGCAGGTCAAATACTATTTGGAAGATTATTTGTAAAAAATAAACAAAAACATATTTTCTAGTGGTTTTCAATTCCATTTGGAAGCTTTCCTCTTTGCTATTTTCATCTTGCATGGATTAAAGAAAATACTGTTTTCTACCTCTGGAGTAAAGCTTAAAACTCACTGGAAGTTGGTTTCAGTCCACTTTAAACACCCCAACCTTCTGCTGCTGATTACTTGCATTAGTTTTGCATATTTAAATATTATTTTGTTAATTTCTAGAGTATGTATTGTTTATTATATTATTAACTTCTTTAGATGTGATTACTTTCTGTGTACTACGAAGTAATTCTAAAACACATATTTAAACTTTTAGAGGCTGTAATTATATGCAGACAAATAAATTAGGTAACATGTAAGTAATTTAATAGATCATTAAGTTGCTTGATATCTTTATCTACTGAAATCTCTGTTTAAATATTTACCCTTAAACCATTTGGAAATGTTTGTTAAATAAGTCAAAGCAACATACTTTATATATCACACATCAATGAAGGTTCTATAAGGTAATATCAATTCAAAGTAACTTATTAAGAAAAATTACAAAATATACAAGAATAGAGAAAACACCAACATACCGTCATTGCCCAGCTTGAACAATTATCTATTTGCTTTTCATATGTCCACTTACTTTCTTCTTTCTTTTTCCTCTGAGTTATTTTATTTTGTTTTATTTATTTATTTTTGAGATAGAGTCTCACTCTGTTGCCCAGGCTGGAATGCAGTGGAATGCAAGGCTTACTGCAGCCTCATCCTCTTCACTCAAGTGATTCTGCCATCTCAGCTCCTCAGGTAGCTGAAACTACAAGCATACATCACCATGTTCAACTAATTTATTTCTTATTTTTTGTAGACACAATGTCTTACTATGTGGCCCAGGCTGGTCTTGAGCTCCTGAGCTCAAGTGATCCTCCAGCCTCAACTTCCCAAAGGGCTGGGATTACAAGCATTAGCCACCATGCCTGACACTTCTGAATTATTTTGAAGCAAGGCTTTATAACTTTATATATGTGAATATTTTAATATCCATCTCTATATGTAAATACTCTTTTTAAAACTATTCAGCCAATGTTAATATTTCCCTGATTGTCTCAAATATATTTATAATAATTGGTTTGGCCAAATAAATAACTATATAAGAATAAATATTTAAATGAGTTTAAATTTCTAAATCTCTTTTAACCTGTAACTTCTTCATTCATCCTTCTCATCTTTGTTTTTTTCATGAGAGTAATTTGATGAGATAATGTATCAAAAGGTTTCAGTTTGCTGATTATATGTCCATGGTGTCCTTTATATACCTCCTTTTCTGATTTCTCTATTAGTAGTCAGATTTAGGTTTGATTATATTCGTTTGAAATTTTCCTGTGAATACTTTACAGAGGGGTATGTTTTCACCAGGAGACTAATAAAGTCTTTTTCAGTGATAATATAAGGAATTGATGATCCATTATTTTATTATTGCTTGTAAAGTGAAGTTTCTCTCACCCAGGCTTCAATTGTTAACTGGATCATTCCATTAAAAATGTGCTGGTACACTGAGGTATAATCTGTGTAGAAAAGGCTGGATAAGTACTTGCTTCCTTCCATATATCTACCAGTTTTCAAACTAACTACTTGGTCTATCAGCATTATCTAAACATAACTAAGAAGTTTTTTTTTTAATTTGTGTTTCAATTAATTCCAGTTTTTATTCTTGTTAATGTTCAAATCTCTTCTTTGTCCAGTGACAGCCTTTTCACATTGGTACCTGAGTATTTTTTATTATATTACCTTGGTGGTCATAATAGCTTTTGTTCTTTCTATTATGAATAACAAATATGCCAGGCTCATCTCACTTATTTACTAACCCAGCCTTTGAATAAGCCGTTTCAACAAAGACCATGGGCTTATTTTAGATGGAAATTATATCTAGAACCCAAAATATGGAGCTAGAACTGCTCTTTTCTATGGAGTATTTTCAATAGATAGAGATAAGAAATAAGTATTTTTAAAATAAAAAATTATTAATATATACTGATTTCTTCAATTCAGATTCAAAACTAGCATTTTCACATAATCTCATGAACTTTATATATTTTCTCCCACACAAAAATCCAGTGGGATTCCTCTCTTCAAAATTCCAGTTAGATAAATTTACAAAGAGAAAGATGCTTAGAGTGAGACTGTTGTCTGCTTGTATTATTATAATAGACTTTAATTTTTTGAGCGCTTTTATATTTATGGCATGCACCTATAATCCTAGCTACCTGTGGGACTGAGGCAGGAGAATCATTTGGGCCTAGGAGTTTGAGGCTCCAGTGAGCTATGACTGTGCCACTGTACTGCAGCCTGGATAACAGAACAAGATTATATATACATATATGTAAAAATTAAACACATGCACACACACACACACACACCCCAACACACACACACACACCAGAATGGTACATTTATTACAATTGACAATTAGTGAACCTACCCTGACAATATAATTATCAAGTCTGTAGTTTACATTAGGGTTCACTCTTTGTACTATACATTCTATGGATTTTGACAAACATATAATGAAATGTACTCACCATTATATCGTACACAATAGTTTCAGTGCCCTTAAATTCCTCTGTGCTCCACTAGTTGATCTCTCCCTTCCTCTAACCCCTTGCAATTATGATCTTTTTACAGGATTCATCATTTTGCCTTTTTCAGAATGTCATATAATTGGAATCATATGCTATGTAGCCTGTTCAGATTGACTTTCTTTAACTTAACAATACACATTTAAGGTTACTCCATGTCTTTTCATGACTTGATAGCACATTTCTTTTTAGTGCTGAAAAATATTCCATTGTCTGCTTACATTATTTTTCATTTTAAGCATAACCTAGAATCCAATTGTGTTTCACATATTTGATTTAGCTGTAACATCTTTTGTTGTCACACAATCTAAAATAGTTTATCAACCTTTCTTTGTTCATTACAATGTTGTTTATGTTGAATGTGTCTGGCTCACTGTCCTAGAATATGTCCTGCTTTTTGCTTGTCTTCTTATCACTTCTCATGATTTGATCAATGTTGCAGCAGTCTAGCCAACAGTGCACAGGAATGGTGAATCACATCAAAAGAACTCATATTGTCATGCTATGGGGCTACTGGTAATACTGTATTTAGACATGTAAATACTGTGAGATCTCTTAATAAAACTAATAATATTCACTTTGGAATTCATAGGCAAATAGTGAGATTACAATTTGAGACTGTCCTATTTACCTAAAACTTTCAACTCTGGATTTTGGCATCAATTGAGGATTCCTGCCCAACCCAGTCATTATGTGGGGGTTATAAGATGATAATTGTCTAATTCTACTATTTCTTCTCTATATATTAGCTGATGTTTCTGGCGTTCCTTTGAAAGAAGAACTTTCCATTTTCAGAATATTCTCTATATTTCATTTATTTACTATTACTAAAAACTCAGGGACTTTTATGTAATCAGCTAATTAAAATTCATTACCCTCAACATCTCATTATAAGTTTTGGTGCTCAACTTACTGGATGATTTTTTTATACATTGTTCAATTTACTCTTTTGGAAATTTCTTAAAATGAGTAATCATGAGAAAAGCAAGTGAAACATTCTAACAAAGGATGAGAATACAAAAATAAAAAAATTTAAATTTCTCTTTTATCCAATGTTCAGAAAAGATCCTTGTGGCTGGAGCATCCTGAGGTTGACTAGAACATAATACAAGATAAAGCTTGAGATTTAGGATGGCACAGATAGCATAAATAGAACCTTGCCAATAAAGGTAAGACATTTGAATGCTGTTAGTAGTGTATAGGGAGGTTTATATAAGGACAAGATCATTATGGCATTTGTATTTTTAAATGTCCCATTTACTCTTCTTTACAGATTGGAAGATAATTGATTAGAGGTTTTAGCAACAAGTGAAAATATAAATAAATAAATTTGAGATTTTTTTGAGGTGAAACTGAAAGCACTTGCTGATGGATTCATTGTGGCGAGAGGGAAAAGAAGGGCTCAAGAATGATGTCTACTTTTGTTTTGTTTGTTTTCATGAGCAATGGGGTCACTAAGACTGAAAGAAACAGATTTTGGGATGATGGAAGGGAAGGAATCAAGATGCTAATATATGTAGTTTAAATTTTCTATGCTTGTAAAATATCACAAGTAATGATGTAAACTCTGAAAATTTCCAATGTAGAGATAAAGTGTTGAGATTTATCACAATAGATATAACATTTAAAGCCACGCGATGAAGTGAGATGACCTCAAGAGAGGCACAGATTGAGGGAAGTGCCTTGGGGCACTCTAAAATATAGTAGAAAAGGAGAAGGCAGGAAAGCAGTCAAAGAGGAAACACCCAAAAATGTGAGATATGCGAACAATCTGGAATACTTTAGTTTGCTTTATATTAAAAACAAAACCATTAAAATTTTATTGTCAGTGGAAACATCAAAATGTGATATTTAAGGTTAACGTTAAGGCTCCTACTGAAAGCATTCCACCTTCATATTTTAGATATCATCTAAAACTTAGTTTAACAAATGATATTTGTTAAATACGAAAGTATACACAATTCTTATTAACATTTTTGTTTTTGACACTTTTGGTAATTTTGATGTGCAAAACTGTATTACATCCATCATTACAACTGTTAAACTCTCTTTCACTATTATGAGCTAATTGATTTTTATGGAGGGAAGAAATCTGCAAAGAGCAATTTTGGAGGGGATTTGAAATCATCTGAGAATAGTAAGCTTTTGTTTTAAGTTTAACCACATCATCACAAATATCCTGAGAGATGATTTTAAAGCTTAAAATGAAAATTGCTCCTGGGCCGAAAGCTCATATGCCAAGTGAAATTTCACTAAAGTAGGAGTTTATAAGTGCTGACAAGTTCTTAACTACAGCGATGCTAAAAACATTACTATTACAAGAATGCAACAGAAGCTATTAGAACTCTCAAATATCCTCTTCAGTGTTCACTTACTAAAGTAAAGCACAAATATGCAACAAGAGAATGGAAGAGGTGTTATTTTTCAGAGGGAAAGGCTATTGAAATTTTTTAAATAACTTTGGGATATTACAGGAATTCATCATATGATAGAAGAGTTTGTTTTCTACCTGTGGGTGTCAGGGCAAAACAGAAAAAGTGTGATGACACAGAGCTTTCTAAGACTCTGTTGGACCTCATAAACATTATATCGTTTTATTAAAAGTGAACAGCTGGCAAATTTAATGTCCCTCCATACTGGGATATAATACAAACTTAAGGGCTCTTCCGATTTCCTGTTATGAGATTAATTTAGTAATGGCAAGCACAAGCATATATAGGAAACACAGTACTTTGAAAAATGAATCATTTATTGGCACATTACTTTCTGTGAAACAGTAATCATTTTTCATCTCATCTGTTTTAATTTCAAAAGAGCAGTCTTAGCTCTTTTGTTAGAAAGGCAAGTCTAATAACAAGTATGATATCCTCATGTTATGAAATACATCCCCATTGCCATTATATAGAAATTTCAAGTTTGAGCTCAGCAATTTATTCTTTATAAGTCAGAATGGACTGAGTGTCTCTGACACTAGTAAACATCTATCTTACCTCAGTTTTGTCGTTCAGGAAGAGATTTACTTTAGGCTATTATATGCTTTTGACTCAATATGCTCTTGATCTTAACAGTATCCTCATTTGTTTTTTGATAATATTCCTATGTATAAATTAAATTTCATCTTTAATAAATCCAACAACATAAAATCACACCAAACAAAATTGTTTTTAACTTCTTTATGTTTAGAACTTTTGATTTATAGTTAGGTAAAACAAGCAACAGGTTTATTTTAGCAGAGCTGGGAATGGAAACAATTTCTTGGCATGAAATACTCAAACTTAGTGAGAATTTTGGACAAAATAATAGGCCAGAGGGGAATAAATTTTTGAGATAGGAGAAGATTTTTGTTGCTTCTTAAGTTACTACAGAAAAAAACCCTATATACTTTAGTATCTCCCTTTCCACCAACTCTTTCAGAATCAGAATGTAAACATATTCAGACCTGTCATTTTCTCCCATGTTCACAAATAGACAAACAAAATATTTTCCCATATTGCTTTTAATTTCCAAACTCTAAATTTAGATACTAATTTCCACATTTCTTCTCAATTTTTAATATTTTGTTCCTTAATGAACTACAAGTTCAATAGGTCAACAATGCCTATAGATCCTACTTTATCACTTTGTCTGTACTTCTGTCTCCCTGGATTTGCAGTTTTGTCTTCCTCTGTAGATTGCAGCTTCATCTGTAAACTAAGTTGCAATAGCCTTTCAACGAAAATCTCAAATGCCTAAAACAGTACCTGGGTCACAGATGATGCTCAATAAACATAGGTTGTCAATGCAGCAGTTGCTTATCTAAGAACACTTTTTAATGACCATTTTGGCTTGGTAAGTGATGTACACCTCCAATCTTCATAATCTTCTTAGAAGTAGGTAATCTATCACTTAATTTTGGATGAGAAAACTAACCCAAAGAGTTAGAGATCTAAGTAACTTAATCAAGGACACATGTAAATAAGTAGACCCTGTGTTTGAATTCAGTTTAGTCTGACTATAGTCCCTATTTTCTTTTTAAAATACCATGCCAATAGAAAATAATAGTATAGGAAAGAAGGAAAAAATGAATCACGACTGTTTTTCTCCAGTACCTTAACCACTGTTTGCAATTGTTTCCTGTACATCCCCAACGCCTAATTGACGTTGCTGAGTCTTTGAATTTAAACAGTTTCTCTGCAAAGTAAGTTAACTATTACCAGAGTTGGCCTATATTCTTTGAAGGCTACTGGTTACTGGATTTGAATTTCATGTTAACTAATTAGACCTAGGCCATATTCAATTTCTTCACCTTACATGTTCTAATGAATACATTTTTCTCATGCAAGGATATAATTTGCAAAGTTTTTTGTTTGGTTTTGTTTTGAGTCAACATGACACTGCTCCCCTCTATATTATTGAATGGAGATTTTAATATTGCTGAATCGCATATTATATTTCAAATTTGTCAATATGTAAATGTCTATCTATATATTTTTTAACATTGTGTTTGTAAAAACGGATTAGATTCTGAGAGGAAAGGGGAGAATATTATAAAATATAATTATAATGTAAAATAAACCATTTAAATTCACATGGAAATGGAATTTTGTTTTGTTTGGACAATAGATGTATTATAGATAATGACTAAAGAGAGGTCAATGTAGTGCCAGTAAAGAAAGCCATTACTTTGTATATTTATTAAGTAACATCTGGTTTATTCCAAATCACTTATAATAACAAATCATTTAAATAGAGTGTCTTAATTTTGTAACAATCATTAAAGCCTGCGAGTAAAGATTATATGATTATACTTTTGTGCTTTGAATATTTTAGAAGGCAAGTAAGGCCTATTTTAGGTAGTCCCCAATTTGGTCTGGTATTTGAGCTCCACCTCATGAATAGAGTACTGCCTCCAAGCTCAAAAGGAATCAGTCTTACAGGTAAGAAAGGTAACTGAAGCAGCAATACAGAGGTTGAGAGAAAAGGATTATAACACTAAAGATTAAAAGATAGTTATACTACAATTTTGATAGTCAAAGATGACTAAGGCTTGGTCTAGAGTATTGGCAGGAAGTATTTAGTGGAAAGGATGTATTGAGGAGGAATTAAAGGGGTTGCACTGAAAAAATGTTAATTATCCATTGAATCTGGGATAATAGGGAGTCTGAAAAATTAGGTTTTAGCAGGGGTATCTGTACAGATATTGACAGTGGAAATTTGCTAAGAGGAAGGAGAGCATGTTATGAGGTAAGAAAATAAGAAGTTTAGTTTAAAAATGCTATTTGAGGTCCTATAGGGCACTTCTGTGGTGACAATTTTTTAACAAGGATATAGACATTATATGAGTTGTTTGGCTTAGTATATGTACTTGAGAATCATCAATTTATGAGAGATAATTAAAACAAAGTCCTAAATAAAATGAATAGTAACTGAAAAAAGAACAAAACTTCTAGGCTTTATTTATAAATCTATTAACAGATGTACTTATAATTATTGCCTTCTGTTCAAAACTTTATTTGTAATACTAGATTTTCTATAATTTATTTTTTTTAATTAGGAGAGTGGATATCTTTTCCATTAATTGGAATTTTAAATGATAAATTTTATGATAAACAAGTGAATTACTGCTGTTGTAATAATTTTATCACTTGGTTTTTCAGTGTTGTAATAGTTGGGATTCTCCAGAGAAATAGACTATAAAACCAAAACAGGTAGAGATAGAGAGAAAGAGAGAGAGAGAGAGAGATTATGTATTTTAAGGGACTGTCTCACATATTTGTGGGGGCTGGCAACTCCAAAATCTGCAGGGTAGGTCAGCAAGCTGGAATTGCCTTGAGCATCCCACGGAATCTACAGAATATTGCCATGACATTTTCTCCTGATGGGTCTGCTTTTCTTTGACTGGACAACTTCTGTCTCTTGGTAGCCATTGCTTTTATTGTACCTTGTCTTCAAGATCATACTAGTAAAGCCCTCTGCTGTTACAGGTTTTTGAAAATATACTTCATGATCTTGATCCCGCTTCTTGAAAATGTCCAGGGAAAGATCTGCTCTATTGTGCAACTTATCTGGGTGTAATAATGTTGACACTCCTGTGTAAAAAGTTCAGTCAACTTCAATTTTCAGTCAGAATTGTATAACCTGATTCAGTTGAGATATCCATGGTGTTGTCTATTGTTTGTGTAATTAGAGCACATACAACATGAGCTTTTTTATTGAAACTGATATGGATGGTATGCTGCTATAGGCTTCATCTTTAACATTGTCTCTTCTCTTCTTAAAATAGTTATACATTCATACACTGATTTCTTTGAGGCATTGTCCCTACAAACTTTGTAAAGCATAAACTATTCCACCATTATTTTACCCAAATTTTGCTGTAAATTTGATGTTTGTTCTTGCTTCAATTTTAGCAGAATTCATGTTGCCCTGATAAGGGTTCTTTTCAAACTGTCTTATCATTCTGAATTCTTCATACTAGATCTTCAGATATGTCACAACAAAGTTAGTACAAATTAATTTGGTGCATAGTTTTTTTATAATATACATTTTCAATATTTTCGACTACTGCTTTTATATGTGTATATGTATACATATGCACACACAAAACTCTTATATGAATATTGGTAGTGCCTTTGTTTATATGGTTCTAAACTGGTAGCCACCTAAATGTCCGTCAATGGGTAAATTGATTAAAAACTCATGGTGTAAAGACACAAATAAATGCTATCAATGCATGTAACAACAAAACAAGTATTATACTAAATGAAAAAAGGCAGACACAAAGATTTGCCTATGAGTCTTTTTACAAGAAATTCTTATAAGTGGCAAAATTATAGTGCCAGAAAGTAAATTAGTGCTTGCTAGTGGATGGGCATGAAAGTTAATAAGAAATAAAAATTAGTAAGACTTGCCTGTATTTGCATTTTTGCTTTTCTTGTTTTACTTCCTTTTTTGGGAGTAATTTTTGTTCTGTCCAATAAATCTTTGTATTATTCAAGGCCATGATGGTTTTCTTTTAGAGTTATTTTTATCTTACTCTTTCACACTTACTTTTATACTTTTATAGTTTAACTCATGTTTATGACTCTTACTCATTTTGAATTGATAGTGTGAGGAGAAGATTAAGGATTTTTTTTACTGTTACTTTGTTGTGTTGTTTTTACTTTTAGGTTATTGAGTCATTTCAACACCATTTGTTGAAAAATAAAAAGATTAACCTCCATATTTAGTGATCTTGGTGTCTTTTTTCAAAATCTATTGACCATTTACATTTAAATCAACTTCTCGACTCTACTTTGATGGGTCAGTTGTTTATTCCTTTGAAATTCCAAAAATTATAGTGTGTTTGGTAACCTTGTATTAATTCTTAAATTCCATTAGCTTAATTAATTGATGTTTCAAAAATAGTTTTGGGCATGTTTTATTCTTACATTACCACATAAATATTATAATTAAATTGGTGCTTTTCCTAAGCACCTTGATTAATTTAACTGCCTATTGAAGTGTAATTCATATAACATAAAAGTCACCAAATTTAAGTGAATAGTATGATAAATTTTTAGTTAATTGCAGAGTTGTGCAGTCATCATTCCATCACTGTGTAATCCAGTTTTAGAACATTTGGAGTCTGATGGGATTTTGACTGGCACAGGATGGAATCAATAGGTGTATTTAGAGAGGATGGTCATCTTTACAAAAGTGACTCTTTCAATCAATAGAATAAGAAAAAAAGAGATGGTATCCCTCATTTATTCTTTACTCTTTAAGCAGAATTTACCAAACTCAGTTCTGGTGTATATATAAGATTCCTAAAACATATCAATGGGTATTTAGTAATAAGATAATTTATCAAACAAAGTTACCAGGTTTGTTTACTAAATAATTCCTATTAAAAATGTTGTTTCTGTAAAAGACAAAAAATCACTTGTCAGAAGCTATGTTATGCAAATTTAATTTTGATCAGTTCAAATGTATCTCCATAGCCCAGCTATGTGGAATTGTGGAAATGAGATGCTCAGTTATTGACACAGTATTAACAGAGAAGGGAAAACAGTACATTTTATTATTTCATCCTTTGTGTACTTCAGCTGTCCATGAAATTATGTTTCATCTTAATACATTTTAGGTGCTCAGCATTCTGGTAACCATTCAAACTTCTCCCTCATAATTAGTGTCCCACCTCTTCCAGGCTGACAAAAGACTAAAATGACTAGTACCTTTGGGAGCAGCTTTGGAGGTTGGAATGAATCCTGGAAAATATAATGAATGAAAATGTAAACAAAAAATAAAATTCAAAGCTCTCCCCAACCATCTGAATATACTTCCTTCTCAGCCAGGGGTCTTTTAGAATCTAACCTGAGAAACCGTTTCAGGCCATTGCTGGGAAGTAGGGGTCAAATATGCCTCACTGTACCTCTCTGGCATTAACATCAACACAGACTTTAAGTCTGATAAGAAAACATTTACAACTATTATCTCCAAGCCTGGAACCTAAAGGCTTCCTCTGCAAATAAGAACTTGGGTCTCCATAATCCTTTATCTTAACCTGGGCATTCATTTCTATTGATATCAGGTCTTTAGATAAACTCAACCAACTGTCAACCAGAAAAATTTTAAATCTACCTATATTAGATTTGTACCTCCCCATCCCCACCCTCGCTTCAAGTTGTCCTGCCTTTCTGGACCAAACCAATGTATTTCTTAAATGTGCTTGATTGAAGTTCATGTCTCCCTAAAATGCATAAAACCAAGCTGCACCCCAACTACCTTGGGCACATGTTCTCAAAACCTCCTGAGGGCTGTGTCATGGGCCTTGGTCAATCATATTTTGCTCAGATTAAATCTTTTCAATATTTTACAGAGTTTGACTTGTTTCATCAATGGAAGCAAAATGTGTCAATTATTGAATTCCTTTTTATAATCTTGCAGAATTCTCTTCCACTTGCCAAGCTTGACTGTGGAAAGCATGTTTCCAAATGGAGCCTGTCTTAGCCTATCTCTTCAAAATAAGACTGCTTGGAACAATAATGGGAGGACCTCGAGTCAACTTGCACTAGGAATGTAGTATAGGAAAAATTGCTTTTCTGTTTAGTTACTGAATTTTTGTGTGTACGTGAAAGGATATGTTAACTGAATTACAGCCTAGCTCTCATAGCTCATATAGTCCTCTAAATTTTCTATTATCTATGAAGGTCTGCCTTATGGCTTCAAGTTTATTTGTTTCATGTCCAACAAATGTATTGAGGAAATGAAAAGTTTTAGATGCTTTCTCAAGCATCATAAGATGCTTCCTGATGTCTGGCAATCATAGGGCTGCTCTAGACACATGTACATGAACCACTGAGTTAAACATTGCTCTTCTACAACTTGGACATGGGGATACATTTTGGATAGCAAGGCGTTGTCATCCTCTGTCTTCAGATCATTCTAGATTTTCAAGATATAGTGGAACACCTCTTTCCAAAGACACATATGACATTAGGTTTTATTTATCTCTTGTCACAGCAGTTTTTAATAGTAAGTTTGATTTAATTTTTTATCAATTTTATAATCTGCAGTTGAGAAACATATGACTGAGCAAACTACAGTTCGCAGGCCAACTTGGTCTGCCTCCTTTTTTCAAACTTTTTATTTTGAATATTTATGGACTCACTGGAAGCTACAAAAATAGTACAAAGACAAACTGTATATGTTTCATCTGGATTACCCGAATGGTAACAGTTTAGATAATTATAGTAAAATATTATAACCGGGACATTAATTGGGACAATATTACCAACTAAACTACAGACTTTAATGAGATTTACCCAGTTTCTGCATGCAGTTATTTGTTTCTATATGTATGTGCGTGGATCGTTCTAGGAAATTTTACCACATGATAAATTTATCTACCCACCACTACAAATAATGAAGATATAAAACTTTCCAAAAACCATAAATATAAATCTCATGCTGTTTATATTAACAACCACTTTTTTCCATCCCTAACTATTGGAAAGCACTAATCTGCTTTCATCTTTCCAATATTGTCAATTTAAAAAGTATTATATAAAAAAGATTAACCTTATACAACATTTTAAGATTAGCTTTTAAAAAAATTCAGTGTATTATATTTGAAATCCATCCAAGTGATGTATTTCAATGTTTTGCTTCTTTTTCTTGATAACCAGCTCCCCACAGCATGGAAATACCACAGGTTATTAAACCATTCACCTGTTGAAGGACAACTACTTTTTTTTTCATTTTACGTGTTGTTATTTCAAATACTATGAAAATTTTTCTGAACATAAGCTATTCTGGGATAAATGCCCAGGAGTGTGATCATTTGGTCATAAGATAACGTGTATTTAATTTTATTTGAAAATGCCAAATGATTCTTCAGAGGGGCTGTAGCATTTCACATTTTTTACCAGCAACATATGAGAGATCCAGTTTATCCACATCCTCTCCATCATGTGTTTTTGTGGTACATTTTTAAAAATTTTAGTCATTCTAATGGATGAGTAGTTTCTATCATCTCTTATCTACCAGCTGGTCAACTTCAGAGGGGAAACTGGCACTTGCATAGTAACACATTTTCCCAACTCCATCTTTTATGCTAAGAACTTCATTTACTGAGACATTCTGTTCTGTTATTACAGTATTCTAAGCAGTGTGTGTGTGTGTGTGTGTGTGTGTTTTCTAAACAGTATATATATGCTCAGGGAAAAAGAATTTACTCTTCAAAGCAAGGTAACTTTTTAGCTACCTAGTTTATTTGGTTTGGAAAGTAAACTGATTTCTTTGGTGATGCTCCCCTCAAGGGAAGACAAATACTTTGGGTAGCAGCAATGACTTTTAACTCAATGGATAGAAGGTCTGAGATAAAAGTAAAATGCATAGAGGAGAAAAGCTTAATTATAATACATAATTTTTTCTGCCTACATTATTGCTAATATATATCATGAATGTCCAAGGAGGAGCTACATTAAGCAAAATTAACTGTACTTTTTTGATCACTGAATACTTTAATACAGAACATCTAATTAAGCAACTCACAGCAGTATCTTGGGAAACATTTCTGGTGGAGTAATAATATTGAATGTATTAGTAATATTTATAGTAGGTCATCATGACATGGAACAATCATTCTCAAACATTTGTTCACTGGAATCATCTCAGGCACTTGCTAAAAAAAATGCCGACTTCTGAGCTTCAACCACACAGATTGTGTTTTTCTCTTTGTTTGAGACAGAATGTCACTCTGTCACTCAGGCTGCAGTGTGGTGGTGCCATCTTGGCTCACTGCAACCTCCACCTCCTGGACTCAAGTGATTTTCCTGCCTCCCCCTCCCAAGTAGCTGGGGCACGGGCTACCACAGCTGGGTGATTTTTGTTTGTTTGTTTTTTGTAGAGACAGGGTTTTACCACGTTGCCCAGGCTGATCTTAGACTCCTGGGCTCAAGGGATCCTCCCACCTCAGCTCCCAAAGTGCTAGGATTATAGGCATGAACCACCACACCAGGTCTATTATTTTATTTTATTTTATTTTATTTTATTTTATTTTATTTTATTTTATTGAGTTTTCCTCTGTCACCAGGCTGGAGTGCAGAGGTGTGACCTCAGCTCACTGCAGCTTCCTCTGCTGTAATTCTAATCCTTATTCCTTTATCGGTATGATGTTGTGTTTTGGTTTTGTTTTGCTTATTTTATTTTTTTCTTGATTTCAAATGTTTTCCTTTTCTTTTTGGTTTTTAGCACTTTTAAGTGTTATATTCCTAGGTGTAGATTTTTTTTTTTTCCCCGTATTTATCCTGTTTGATCTTCTCTGAGATTTCTGGATATGTGATTTGGTGTTTGTCATTGATTCTGGGAACTTTTGGGCCATTTTTAATTTCAATATGTCTTTTGCTTCTTTCTCTTTGTTTTTTATTAAAGTTTTATCTCTGGCATGGCTTTTGAAATGACCCCATAGTTCTTGAATATTCTGTTCTATATTTTTCTTTTTTTTCCTCTGTACATTTTACTTTGTGGAGTTTCTATTGCCTTTTTTCAAGCTCACTGAGTCTTTACCTGGCCATGTCAAATCTATTGCTAAGCTTATCAAAGGCATTCTTCATTTGTCTCATTTTTGAATTCATTTTCCCTTGATTCTTTCTTAGAGTTGTTGTCGCTGCTTAAATTGCCCATCTGCTCTTGTATATTGTCTACTTTTTTCCCATTAGAGCCCTTAAAATATTAATCATAGTAATTTTAAATATCAAATTTTAATTTCTTTATTTTATACTTGTGTCATTTGCAAATTGGCCTCCAATCCTTGTTTTATTTTTATATTTTTGCTTGCTTGTGTGTATGTGTTATGTGATGTGTTTTCTTTACCTTTTACCATGCCTTGTAATTATTTGTTGAAAGCCAAAATGATGTATTGGGTCATAGAAACTGAGGTAAACAGACTTTCCATGGTAAGCTTCACATTAATCTGGCTAGAAGTTTTATGTTTAATTTTTGGAATATCTGTAGGTTCCAGTGGCTTCATATTTTCTCTAGTGCCATGGTTTTCATCTCTCTTATTGATTCTACATTTCTATAAGTATTTCTCTGAAAGTGGAAGTTTTTTCAGCTGTAATCTGATATTATTGTACTGGAGTCCTGTTTCTCCATTGCTAAGGTACCTGTGGGAGAAAGTATTTTATAATCTTATGATTAAATCTCAGTCTTTTAGTGCATCTGTGTCCCTGAGATGTAACCACCTCAGGTGTTTCTCAGCATTTCTCTCCTACTCAGATGAGACAGGAAGACTCCAAGGAGTGGAAATTGAAAAAGTACTCTTTTTCCATGTGGGTTAAAATTCCAAGAAATTCTATTGTTCTGGGAAGTAGGTTCTTGCTATGGAGCACATTTTCAGTGTATTTCGTCATGATTACTCATTCCATACCCCTGCCAGAACAAAGAACTTTTTTTTTCTTCAGATCTTTGCTATAGAAATTTGGGAAGTTTCCTTCTGGTGGAAAAATACAGAAATGTATGAGAACCCCACTAAGGATTTCTCACTTTCATGCTAATCTATACTCAGATTTCAGTGGTTCTTCAATATTAGCATTTAATTGTTTCACAATTTCTGGCTTGAGCAGCTTCTGTTTCAGCTAAACACATCTTAGTTGTGTTTCTCTAGATTCTTTTGTTTCTACAGATTTTGACATCATGGTTTAACACTGTGACTCCAGGCATCCTACAGGCCTAAGAAGTCTTGATTTTCTATTTATTCAGTTTTTGCATTATCAGGATTGGAGTGATAACTTCTAAGCTTTTATATACATCAGAGCTGAAGCCTAATAACTCTTTAAAATATTTTTCTAATAATTCTGTCATCTCTATCACTTCTAGATCAATTTCAGTTTATTTACCGTTTATCGTCTTTATGGGCCCTGTTTTCCTTCCTCTATGCATTTCTGATGGGATTTTTGGGAATTCAAGGCTTCCTTGTTACACAGGTAAAAAGTTTAGTCTAGAGTTGATAGCTTTATTCCTGAGCAGTTTCTGATTATTCTGTTCAATACCTTGTGAATTATGAGATATTCTGTTGTGGCAGCTGAAAACATGAACTAGTTCTTGTGATGTTGAAGGTCTAGGAATTTGTACTTATGTTCCTTTTGGATGGTTCTTTATCCCAGGTTGGGTACTTTCCTTATACAAGTGTGCTGATCAGTACCCAGATAAATAGTGAAAGGAAATCTTCTGCAGGTTATTGGAGTTCTCTTTCTATGAAGCTCTCTGTTTTCCAGTATTCCAGAAGTCTTGAGTCTCATGGAATGTGCCACAGGTTGATAGCTCAGGGAGATCATCAGGTTCCACCAGGGTTCTCCCTCCCTGAGCTTAAGTCTTAAATTTCTCCTTCAAAAGTAAACTGGTGACAATTTTAAGGCTTGAAATACTTCCTAGGGCTTCCATAACAAATTAACACAGACTTGAATGGTTGAAAACAATAAAAAAATGTATTGTCTTACAGTTTTGGAGGCGAGAAGTCTGAAATCAAGGTGTTGGTGAAGAGGGAGACCCAGGCATCTGAGATCAGCTTCCCCTTTGACTATCACACTGCGTTTCAGTAGAAGAAAAGGCTGACTGACTGGCGCCTCCTGTTTCACCATCTATTTTTACTTAAAACAAGATCAAACCAGAAAC
>NW_016107429.1:162709-185456 GCF_001604975.1 Cebus imitator
AAACCAGAAACTTTTTCATGTGTGAGTCCTAAAACTGTAATCTGGAACCCTTTCATATGTGATTCCTGAAACCGTAAACAGAAACCTTTTCACATGTGAGTCCTAAAACTGTAAACCGGAACCCTTTCATATGTGATTCCTGAAACTGTAAACCAAGACCCTTTTCATATGTTATTTCTAAAGCTGTAAACCTAAGATTCTTCCACGTGTAATATCTAAAGTAAAAGCCTACATAAAGGCAGAACCTTCTTTTGTTAGATGAGCTGAATTTGGACAGATTATTTCCTCAGCTCCAGCTATAATAAACTCTTTCCTCCTGTATTCGGTGTTCGGGAAATCCATTTCCCGCGGCCTTTCCTGCTGCATTGGCAGTGTTATGCCCTCTCTAAATCTCTGGAGAAATGTTCCCTTGCTTCTTCTAGCTTCTAGGGTTATTGGGAATTCTTGGTGTTCTATCGCCTGTAGTGGCATACAATCTCTGTGTCCTTCATAACATGAGGCTTTCCCTGTTTATCTTTGTGTCCAATTTTCCTCTTCTTATAAGAATACCATTCATTGAATTAGGGTTCCTCTTACTCTTTTTGCCCTCAAATTAACTTTATTTTATCAGCAAAGGCCCCATTTCCAAATAGAGTCACAATCACAGATTCCAAGTGGTCATGGCTTTTTAGGGATACTATTCAATCTAGTATAGAGTTTAATTTACTAGTATCCCATCTTTTAAGAATCACTGTCTAAACAATGTTGTCTCATTCATTTTTGTCAATGTTTTAGTAGTTTGAGGTAGAAGTGTAAGGTTCCCTTTACTTCAGCTTGACCAGAAACAGTTCTCCTCTCACATGTTTACCTAGAACAACTCCTATACTTTAGTTGAGGTCCAGGGAATAATTTTCTTTTAAGAAAGTGTTTCACTGTCTGAAACCTGGCTTAAATATGTTAAATGAAATTAAAATATATGGAAAAAATTATGGGGAGAAATATACATACATAATATTATAATGTATTAATCAGCTGTAAGTTGAATTGGTAAACTTTGAGATGTTAAGAAAATCATTGAGGTACAGAATGCATTAATTGATCGGTGCTTTGAGAAGGCAAATATGATAGTATACATTGAAGGAATACAGAGTATGAAAAACAAAAAGTAGGGATTTCAGAGAGGATATGTTATAGTACTCTAAGACTATGAACCAATCTGAGCAGCGTTATTGTAAAGAAAGAAAAACAGTTGAGTCACTGTTAAGGTTGGATTGAAAAAGAAGTTACTAACAACACAGTGGCCACAGCTAAGTGCTGAATAAATATTGTTATAATGTATTCATTATTACAATAATAGGAAATTGATCCTGAAGATCTACTCATAACTCCTCATGGAATGGTAAAGTGAGGTAAAGCATAGCCCTAGTGAATTAGTGACATAGCTATAACAAATATATATCCCCACACCCAGAATTCCATGTTGTTCTACACTAGAGAACTCTGTCTTTTCCTTTTTTCTATTATGTCAGAATTTTAGAACATAAAGCATCTTTGACTGAGTCATTGCATGAATTTCAAAGTGAAGATAAAATATTGTCAGGGAGTTGCCCACTCCTTTAGATGTCTAATAAATTTCAGATTTTAGAGTTAAGACATGGTTTATGTATTTATTAAGACCTTTTCTTAAGCAATATAGAAAATCTGACAGTGTGTGAAATACAGAAGTTGACATTTCATCACTGAAGGAACATTACTCTTGTTTAAAAATGAATCCAGAAATTTTATGCATGTAATATTTCACAGAATAGTTTTTTATGTCACAGGAAAATTTAACCAGAAAAATTATTTTAATAAGAAAAAGTAAGTTAATATTACTTAGATTTTGTAATGTTTTAAAAGGTAAATCTATCAATATCTGTTAGAGGAGCCTATAAATATCTTCATCCAGCTAGGTGTCCTAAACTGTTTTTCAGCTCTAACAAATTTTGTTTCTTATGTTAGTAATCAACCAAAATGTCTAACTTAACTAATCATTGGCATTTTATTAAAACATTAAAGTTATAATGTATTAAGTTATACTCTGTATTCAAATTATGTTAGAGACCATAGAATATACAAAATTTAAAGTAATGAGTATATACTTGGTGTTTTATTCAAAGACTTTTAATTACTAAATGCAGTGCACTAACTATACTCAGCAAGAAATTGTCCTTTCAGTTCAGAACACTCCATTCAGTGAGTAAACATAGATTTTTAATAATTAGATTTATAAAGCAGTATGATTAAGACTGTATTAAGTGTTTCAGGGTGCTGATTTCAAAGAGGATGAAGTCTTAGTTCTGCCTAAACAGAAAGTATATTCTTCACAACTTTTAAATTGTGCCTTCAGCTATAAACATGTATTCTCCTGAAAGAGATGTGGAAAAGGTGTATACCAAGATGAAAGTACAGGATGTATAAAAGCATGCAGGTATCAATTAATTTACATTTAGGGAAAGGCAGAAACACTGGCTGTAAAGAGTATAGGAGAAGAATAATAAAGAGTAACAAGAAAAGTATATTGAGGTTGATTGCTTCATATGATATGTTGAGGAGTGTACAGGCTAATTCCATGCACAATGGAGTTCCATGTGCAGGTTATACCTGAACCTATTGACAAGATTTATTCATACAATTTAGGAATTATTTTTTGGTTATTACTGAATGTAAGGAGCTAGAAGAAGGAAATAATCAAACATATATCCAAGCATTCTAGCTAAGATGGTTGAAACAGAATTTAATAACTAATATTTTAAAATGAGTGTTTATAAATAAATCATAATTCTAATGTGTGTCTTTTCCTTGAGGTGAGAACAGGTAAGGTAGATAAATGAAGGTACAAAAAATTAACTCACAAAAGAAAAATTTGTCATATTTAAGATAAATATATTTAATATATGTAGTGAGATTTTTGATGATCTTCCAATGCCTTTTAAATCCCTATTATTCAGAAAAATGAATGAAACTGTAATTTTTTTTCTTAATAATGTATTCGGGAAATGGAAACCTCTCCTCTTCAATGAAGTATGGAGAAATTTGAAGACAGACTTTGGAAACTCATGGTCTCATGAATTGCCAGATTTTGCCATGTCTCCTGTGTAACTATTATCTATCTTATTTTTGCCAATATAGATTCATTTATAATTGAATTATTTAATTTGACATAATAGTTAAGCTCCCTAACTTTGCAGTCAAACAAACATGAGCAGACTTACCAGTCCATTTCCTTCTTGTTTTGGGAGGGAAACAAGGTTTCTTTGCATTTAGACTCCACTTTTTTTCAACCCCAGTACAAAGTGAATAACAAAATCCACTTTATGTTGTTGGACGGTAGCTACATAAAATTCTGCATGTGAAATTTTGCTAATACTTGGCATATGATAGCAGTTTAACAATTTGTGGACCTTATTTTTTGAGAGATATATTGTAAATGAGTCTTACCTCAAGTAAATTGTGTATTTTGGCAGAAATAGCTTTGAAAATGGGTATGCTTTACTCAACAGCTTGCTTCTTAAGCTACTATTTCAATATCTTCTATGTTAAAAAAATTAATTATAGGTTTATCCCACAGAATGTCAAAAGTTTTAAGGAAGAGGCACATATAAATAATTAGCAGACACTCATATATGTTAGCTCTGACATGCCTTTGTTTAAGAATTTTTGTTCTAATATGTTCCCATTCAATATACTTTAACAGTATCTATTAGGTGGTAGAAAGTATCCTACTCTTAGGGATTCAAATAAAAATATCCTAGTTTTTGCAATCCAGAAACTTACAGTCTAGAAGAAAAATATAAACACAAATAAATAACACAATATAATATAGGGCTTTAAAATGTAAAATTACAAGTGGAGTTAACATAATTTAGTATATTATTTAAAAATTAAATAGTACCATGGAAATCAAGTATAGAGTGTGCTAAACCCAGGAAAATCAAGGAGTGAAACACTTCAGTGCAACTAAACAAAACATTTAATATGAAAATGGGTTAAATTAAAGTCTTAAACTTAAAAATTGAGTCTAGGTGTTTTCCAAGAATACTGAAAGTAAACTATGTGGGAGAGAATAGAAAATATAGAGAAACTATTATAGGGATGTACAGAGGCATAGCACGTGCAGAGGCACACTTTTCCAATGGCATTGTGTCTGGG
Organism: Cebus imitator; assembly: GCF_001604975.1. Classification (NCBI taxonomy): domain Eukaryota; kingdom Metazoa; phylum Chordata; class Mammalia; order Primates; family Cebidae; genus Cebus; species Cebus imitator. Next base: position 166,880 of record NW_016107429.1, read on the forward strand.
GGCAAATTTGAATGGTACACACCATTAGGCAATGGTACTGTTGAAATTTGAAATATTTTCTGTATTTTTCTCATTCCTCATCTAATCCATATCTAGTTCTTATTAATTATACTGTATTAAAAAGAATGTACTGTGTTGTGACAGGACAGTATTTGGGAATGACTGAGACACAAAATAGATATTAATGTAATATAAAATAGATTACCACCATTTGACTAATGTTTGTATGTTTCTCCCTTTTGTAAATATGGCAAATATCATTTAACCTTTCTCATCATCTTTGTCACAAGAAGAATCACTTCAATGTTTTACGTTTTAATTTCCATGTCAACCAACTTTCTTTCCTCTCCTGGTTCTCATTGAGACTATTAGCTTACATAGCATATATATATTTCAAAAAAATGTTGAACTGGGTTTGTGGGAATTATTTCTTATTATTTTAATTATAACTTACCTAAGTACCTTTGTCTTCTTGCCTCCAAGCTTCTGCCCTTTCCCAATCCATTCTCTTTGTTTCAAACAGAGTTCTCAGATATAATTTTAATACATTTGATCTTCCCTTAGAGGACTTTTCTTTTTGTTAGAGCCTTCAATATATGTTCAAAAACTCACACTACACAAAGCCTAACCTTGTCTTCCTCTGTCTCTAGTCTTACTGCTATCCATCCATTCCTCAGAAGCTATATATAAGTCATATAGTCTTACATTCTTTTATATGCATTATGCTCTTTCAGCTCTAACACACTTTGCATATGTTTCACTTTGCTGGAAGCATATTTTTTTTTTAACATGAATAATTCCTAATGAGCCAACAAAATACATATTAGAGTATAGCTTCTCTAGGAATTCTTTGATTTTCATATTCCCCAGTTTGGGTTACTAGCAGTGACCAAAATGTATTATGTAATGCATTGTAAATTATTAATAAAAATTTTTGTCTGCCTTTCTGAGTATAAATACTTCATTCAAGCTAATTCAAAGCTTCCATTGCTTATGGGAAAATTACAGAAACTGTAGATGCTGACATTAAATAATAGGACCATATAATCACAGAATCCTTGCAAATCATGTTATCTGTTAACTTTCTAAAAATTTAAATATATCCCAATTCAGTACAGCATAGGTTCCAGTTACAGATTTTACTGCTATTATAGAGAAGATATCCCTTTTCACTTATAACAGTTTAGTATGCTCTGTGGTTATAGGATAGAGCCTAGGGGAAATAAACTAGTCCAGCCTCATTTCCAAGCCCAGAGAAACTGGGATGAAAAGAAAGATTGATTAGAGTGAGTAAAACATGGGATTACTGAAGACAGGAATGCATGATCTGCTAGAGACTTGACCTCAGAAAGATACTGAAAAACCCAAAGATTGCTTGGTTGCAGGTGAGAGCAAGTCATCCAGAATATATCACCTGCACCTGAGTAAGTCAAGAGGCCTAGCTTAATGGCATCAGTTGTCAAATATGACTAGTGTAAAGGCAGCAAAGCTCCACCTTTATCTTCTTGGGGTCTCGGCTGGGTCCAAGAATTAAATTGACATAATAGATTAAGAGGAGAAAAGCACAATACATGTTTATTTATTAAAGACCTGAAGACTTCAAAGGAGCAGTTAGAGTCAGTTACTTATATACTGAATTGGACAAAAAATAGTGATTTGTTAAGCTGTGACTAAATTAAACAAGGAGGCTTAAAAGAAAAGAGTTATTTTTGCAAGGTCAGTACAGACTTCTCTTGGTCTTGACTTCTTGTCCTTGAAGATAAGGATGTTGTTTTTCCTTCTAGTGTAAGAAGAGCAGCTTTCATACAGAAATTCTGTTTTCTGCCTTGAGAAACAACACAAAGATCAGAGTGATCTTGCACCTGCTATTTTTCAAGTGTCTCTGACTTAAACAGTCAATATGCCAGAAGAGCATACTTTAACTGCTTCACCAGGAATTCCAGCAAGGGAAGTGATGTACCTATGGGAAAGGGAATTTTCCCCAAATATGTATTATATTTTGGAGAAAACAACAAATCTCCAAATGCCATTATGAAACCCAGTTGTTCTTATCCTCTATTTCCACATGGTTGCATAAGCTAAATAAGAAACTAAATAACCTAAATAAAGAAACAAATAACCTTATTTTAGAGAAAGGAAGGAGGGAAGAGAAGCAAAGCTAAGAGTTGTGGTTGTTTTTTATTTTCTAAGTGAGAGTAAACACTAATCTGCAGAGAATATTTAAATTATCCCATATACTTTACTCTCATGAAATATTTAGTTTATTATATTTATTTACCTAATAATGTGTTGGTATATATTTAGGGAGGAATTAGTGTTAAAATAAACTGAATTCAAAGATTTTGTTTCATGCCCTTCTTTGTCTCTTTTGATCTTTGTTGGTTTAAAGTCTGTTTTATCAGAGACTAGGATTGCAACCCCTGCTTTTCTATTGTTCTCCATTTGCTTGGTAAATCTTTCTCCATCCCTTTATTTTGAAGGGATGTGTGTCTTTGCACGTGAGATGGATTTCCTGAATACAGCACACCAATGGGTCTTGACTCTTTATCCAATTTGCCAGGCTGTGTCTTTTGATTGGGACATTTAGCCCATTTACATTTAAGGTTAATATAGTTATGTGTGAATTTGATACTGCCATTTTGATGCTAGCTGGTTGTTTTGCCAGTTAATTGATGCAGTTTCTTCATACTATTGATGGTCTTTACAATTTGATATGTTTTTGCAGTGGTTGGTACTGGTTGTTCCTTTCCATTTTTAGTGCTTCCTTCAGGAACTCTTGTAAGGTGGGCCTGGTGGTGACAAAATCTCTCAGCAGTTGCTTGCCTGTAAGGGATTTTATTTCTCCTTCACTTATGAAGCTTAGTTTGGCTGGATATGAAATTCCAGGTCAAAAATTCTTTTCTTTAAGGATGTTGAATATTGGCCATACTCTCTTCTGCTTGTAGCATTTCTTCCAAGAGATCTGCTATTAGTCTGCTGGGCTTCCCTTTGTGGGTAACCTGATCTTTCTCACTGGCTGCCCCTAGCATTTTTTCCTTCATTTCAACCCTGGTGAATCTGATGATTACATGCCTTGGGGTTGCTCTTCTCGAGGACTACCTTTGTGGTGTTCTTTATATTTCCTGAATTTGAATGTTGGCCTGCCTTGCTAGGTTGGGAATGTACTCCTGGATAATATCCTAAAGAACATTTTCTAGCTTGGTTTCATTCTCCCTGTCACATTCAGATACACCGATCAAATGTAGATTTGGTCTTTTCACATAATCCCATATTTTTTAGAAGGCTTTGTTCATTTCTTTTCACTCTTTTTTCTCTAATCTTGGCTTCTGGCTTTATTTCATTGAGTTGATCTTGAATCTCTGATATTCTTTCTTCTGCTTGATCAATTCGGCTATTGAAATTGTGTATGCTTTGCGAAGTTCTCATGACGTGTTTTTCAGCTCTATCAAGTCATTTATGTTCTTCTCTGCGCTGAGTATTCTGGTTAACAATTCCTCCAACCCTTTTTCAAGGCTCTTAATTTCCTTGCATGGGGTTAGAACATGTTCCTTTAGCTTGGAGCAGTTTGTTATTACCCACCTTTTGAAGCCTGCTTCTGTCAATTTGTTAAATTCATTCTCCATCCAGTTTTGTTCTGTGAACCTGGATAGAAGAGAAGAGATGTTCTGGTTTTTGGTGATTTCAGCCTTTTTGAGCTAGCCTTTTCCCATTTTTGTGGTTTTATCTATCTTTGGTCTTTGAAGTTGCTGACTTTTGGCTGGAGTCTCTGAGTGGATGTCCTTTCTGTTGATGTTGAAGCTATTTCTTTCTGTGTTTTAGTTTTCATTCTAAAAGTCAGGCCTCTCAGCTACAGGTCTGCTGGAGGTCCACTCCAGATCCTGCTTGCCTGCGAATCACCCATAGGGGCTGCAGAACAGCAAAGATTGCTGCCTGTTCCTTCCTCTGGTAGCTATGTCCCAGAAGGGTACCCGCCAGATGTGAGAAAGAGCACTGTTGTATGAGATGTCTCCCAGTCAGGATACAAAGAGGTTAGGGAGCCACTTGAGGAGGCAGTCTCTTCCTTATTAGAGCTCAAGTGCTGTGCCGGGAGATCCATCGCTCCCCTCAGAGCTGCTGGGCAGGGACATTTAAGTTTGCTGAAGCAGAACCCAACAACTGGCCCTTTTCCCAGGTGCTCTGTCCCAGGAAGGTAGGGGCTTTATTTATAAGTCTCTGTCAGGCTGCTACCTTTTTTCAGAGATGCCCTGCCCAGCAAGAAGGGAGTCTAGTCACAGTCTGCCTGCAGAGGCCTTGCTGAGCTGCTGTGGGCTCCATCCAGTTGCTGTGTAAACTTCCCAGCAACTCTGTCTACACTGGTGAGGCTCACACCGCCTACCCGAGCTTCAGTAGGTTCAGTAGTAGCGTACATCCACAGTAATGGCGGATGCCCCTCACCCTACCAAGCTTGAATGTCCCAGGTAGAGCTCAGACTGCTGTGCTGGCTGTAAGAATTTCAAACCAGTGGATCTTAGCTTTTTGTTCTTCATGGGGATGGGACCTTCTATGCCAGATCACTTGGCTCCCTGGCTTCAGCCCCCTTTTGTTCAGGGAAATGAGTGGTTCTGTCTTGCTGGTGCTCCAGGCACCACTGGGGTATGAGAAAAAAAAAAAAAAAAAAAAAACTTCTGCAGCTAAAACAGCCACCCAGTTTTGTGCTGGAAAACCAGGGCACTGGTATTGTAGCCACAGAAAGGAATCTCCTGGTCTTCAGATTGTGAAAACTGTAGGAAAACACAGTATCTAAGCCAGAGTGCCAGAGTGTCCAGAAAAGCCCCTAATGACTTTCCTTGGCTAGGAGAGGGAGTTATTTGGCCCCTTGTGCTTCCTGGGTGAGATGACACTCCACCTTGCTTTGGTTTGTCCTCCTTGGGCTACATCCACTGTCTAACCACTCCCAGTGAGATGAACCTGGTACCTTGGTTGGAAATGTGGAGGTCACTCGCCTTCTGGCTTGCTGTCACTAGGAATTGTGGTTGGGTTATAGTATGAGTTATTTTGTAAATCTGCTATGTGATTGTCTATTTATTGATCTGTTTTCTTATCCAGAATGTAACTTCCTCAATTGACAAGCCATGCCATATCCATGTATCTATCTCCATGGTATCTAATGGTGAACACACATTAGCTCCTCACACTTAAATGTTTGAGTTAAGAAATGTTGAATGGAATGAGAGATGGTTATAAGATCAAAGAGCATATATTACATTTGAAGAACTGTTTACAAATCTATAGTGATGGAAAGCCATTGGGGAAAAATTAAATGAAGTGGTAACATAATAATACTTACATTTTAGTAAGGTATCTCAGGCACACTCGAGAGAATGCATCCAAAAAGAGAAATCTTGGAATAAGAACAAAATTAGAAGACTATTACACTGATCATGAAGATAAATGTAAAAATTTGCTATAGTTTCCTAAACCAAGTTTTTATACTACATATTGAAAATATATAATATTCACCTCACCCTTCTCAACTTGTCGATAAAGTTATCTATAGTTATGGATGGGAATTTTTAAGTTTTCTTCTCTAACACATATTTAAATGTTACTTTCTCTTCTGTAAAGAATGATTGTACAGTATTACAGAAAAATTTGTATTTAAGAATTCAAAAAAATGAGTACTGCTGCTGCACTGACATGAATGTGTGCATGGTGGCTGCCAACCCTGCACCCATCAGCACCCTGCCCCTGTGCCAACACTGCCACCAGTGCGAATGTGCACGAGGAGACCAGAGTCCATGCCCTCAACCCCCTCCCCTCACATAACCATCAGTGCCACTGTGAACACCCACATGGAGGCCAACATCTCTGCACCCACCAGCACCCACTGCAGCTGATGATCATGCATTCTGTCATGCTGCCACTGTTACTGGTATGTGTGATTCAGCATAGATCCTTCTGCTAACATCTGACAAAGTGCTTTCGTTGGCACCATCCATCAGAGTGTTGTGACCAGTGGTTGAACACCTTGGCCCCTCCAGTGCAGCAGCTTTCTAGCCTCGAGAGACCACAGAACAAAGCCTGGGGCCAATACTAGACCCCCAGAATTAGAGCATGGAGCTCAAGAGTGATGAATTGACCCTTGACCACCTAAACCCTTCCAGAAACAAAGCCAATTAACTGAACCCACCTTATACCACAACCAAATCCCCAATGACATCAAAGAAGATAAAACAAACAAACAAACAAAATTCAAAGAACAGTAACTTCAAAGATTGAAGGAACCTCAGCTCACAAGATGAGAAAAAAACAGTGCAAGGCCTCTAACAACTAAAAAAGCCGTAGTGTCTTTTTATTCTTTTTTCCTCCAAACCATCACACTAGTTCCCCAGGAATGGTTCTTAACCAGGCTAAAATAGCTGAAATGATAGGAATAGAATTCAGAATATGGACAGGAAAGATTATTGAGGTTGAAGAGAAAGTCAAAACCCAATCCAAGGATTCTAAGGAACACAATAAAATGATATAAAAGCTGAAAGATAAATGACTATTAAAAAAAAAAGTATCTGATAGAGCCAAAAAACTCACTTCAAGAATTTCAGAATACAATCACAAGCATTAACAGCAGAATCAGCCGAGCTGAGGAAAGAATCTCAGAGCTTGAAGGCTGTTTCTCCAAAATAATTCAGTCAGACAAAAATTAAGGCAAATTAAAAAACCTCCAAGAAATATTTAAGAGATTATTTAAAGAGACAAAATTTATTTCCTATTGGCATCCCTGGAAGAGGAGGAGAGAAAGCAAGCCATTTGGAACACATTTCAGGATATCATCCATGAAAATTTCTCCAACCTCTTTAGAGAAGCAAACATTCAAATTCAGGAAATGCAGAGAACTAAGACACACAGTCATATTCTCTAAAGTTGAAATAAAAGGAAAAAAAAAGTTAAAGGCAGATAGAGAGAAGGGGCATGTCACCTAAAATGGAACTTCATCAGGCTAACACCCAACCTTTTAACAGAAACCACACAAGTCAGAATAGGTAGGGTGGCTACATTCAGCATTCTTAAGAAAAGAATTTTCAGCCAAGAATTTCATATCTAGCCAAACTAAGTTTCATAAGCAAAGGAGAAATAAGATCCTTTTCAGATAAGCAAATGCTGAGAGGATTTGTTACCAACAGACCTGCCTTATAAGAGGTCCTGAACAGAGCCCTAAATATGAAAAAGAAAGGCCATTATTGGCTACTGCAAAAACACACCAAAATATGTAGCCCAGTGACCACACAATCAAGTCTGCATAATAACCAGCTAAAAACAGAATGACAGAAACAAATTCACACATATCAATATTGACCTTGAATGTAAATGAGCCAAATGCCCCAATTAAAAGGCACAGAATGGCAAGTTTGATAAAGAATAAAGACCCATTGTATGCTGTCTGCAAAAGAATTATCTCACATGCAAAAATGACACCCATAAGCTCAAATTAAAAGATAAAGAAAAATCTACTATGAAAACGAAAAACAGAAAAAAGCAGGGGTTGTTAGTCTAGTTTCAGATGAAACAGATTTTAAACCAACAAAAATGTGAAAATTACAAGGAAAAGGGCATCATATAATGGTAAATGTTTCAGCTCAAGAAGAAAACCTAACTGTAGTAATTCTATACAAACCCAGCACAGGAGCACTCAGCTTCATAAAGCAAGTTCTTAGAGACCTATAGAGAAACTTAGGTAACCACAAAGTAACAGTGGGAGACTTCAACATCCCACTGACAGTATTAGACAGATCATCAAGGCAGAAAACTAACAAAGATATTCAGGATCCAAACTTCACACCAGACCAAATGGACCTAATAAACATTTACAGAACTCTCCACCCAAAAACAACAGAATATACATTCTTCTCATCACCACATGGCACATACCCTAAAGTCAACCACAAAATTGGGCATAAAACAATCTTTAGCCTCTTCAAAAAAGTGAAATTATACCAACCATACTAAGACCATTGTGCAATAAAAATAGAAGTCAATACAAAGAAAATTGCATAAAATCATATGATCACATGGAAATTAACCTGCTCCTGAATGACTTTTTAGTAAATAGGAAATTAAGACAGAAATCGATAAATTCTTTGAAGTTAATGAGAACAAAGACATAAGATATCAGAATCTCTGGGACACAGCTAAAGCAGTGTTCAGAGAGAAGTTTATAGTGCTCTTTCTCTGCCCTGCCTTCTCCTTCTTTTCCCTTCCTTTCCTTCACTTTCCTTTCCTCAATATTTTTTCTTTCTCAGAAAGAGCAATTACTTTTGAAAAGGAATATAATCACTGGTGTGTTGATAAATGATTAATAATCAGCTGGAGGTCAGTAGGAAGCAAGCCTCTATTTGTGCTATTTGCTGATTACCATGATGTAAATATTTTCTCACACCTAATTTCAAGCTACCTACCTGTTATAAAGGCTAGCAAAATTCCTAAAATTTCAGTGCCAATTCAGTACCAAGAGACAGTTCAATCTTGCTTCAGCATACTACTGCTCACTTTAAACAGCTTGGAAGAGAGACGTTTGAGACCGTAGACTCAAATGTCTAGGAAGGACTATTTATGTAGAAGGTGAAGGGTATTTGTTATCTGATGCTAGAGGTCTGAACTTATACCAGTAATATACAGTTGTAGTTCTACAGGGGGAGAAAGACAGGGGTGTGTCTGTGTGTGTGTGTGAGTGTGTGTGTGTGTGTGTGTGTGTGTGTATGTTTTGTTTAACTGAAATGATTCAACAATGAAATGATTTGTGTAGTTAATATGTCAACTGCTTCTACTGTAATATTGTGTTTGCTGATTGGGAGGTGCTTCATGAACTCTAATGTTACTAATAATTTTTAAATATCATGAAATTGGAATTGCTGTTTGAAATAAGGTATTCACCTAGATTAGTGTTCAATATTTACGTCAAATTTTAATGTTAATGAAAAAATTTACGTTTTCTTTACAACGTTCTGTAGCTATTTTCACTTTTCGGAGTATCCAATACATTATAATTTTCCTTTTGTTAATAAAGAGAAAATTTTCATTCAGTCCCCAGAATATCTCAAAAAGCAACAATGGAGTTACTCTAAAACTTGATAATCAAAGGCTTTGTGCTGCTTCTGATAATAGATAATACTATTGAATATTTATTAGGCTAATTAGTACTTTATGCTTTTCAAAATATTTTAACAATGAAGTCACACATGTATACATATTCACCTTCTGGTACTAAGTGAATTGTTACACATACAAACTTGCTTCTAAAATTTATTCCTACGCTCTCTCTCTGTTTTAGTTTGAACATGTTTATGTATGTGATTTATCAACAAGTAACAAGGTTCTTTTTCTGAAGTTTTGCACAGGGTATGGCATTATTTAATGTGTTATGGTAGAAGGTGGTTATGATATTTAGCTTCAGTATTTATTTTCGTAAAGACACTGGCTTGGAAGAAGGGTAGGAAGAAAGAAAGGAAGGCTAAATTTTAAATGCATAAATATTCCAGATAATTACCAGTCCACTTTCCTAAGAACACAGGCATGAAAGCAGATTTGATGAGGATAAATGAATCCTTTCTCTTTTTCTAAATTTAGTTGCTAACTACATTAGTGATGCCATCAATAGTATGATTAACAACAGAGCTTTCATCTCATGCAAGGAGCTGATGTTTCTTTCTGACTTTTCTCTTTGATTGTGCTGCCTTATTTGGTGTTGCAAATCAATGCTTGTGCAGACATAGAGCAGGTCAGACCTTAATGCTTTACCTAGGGATCAAGAAATGTAGAATAAAATTCAAGAGGGTAGCAAGTATGCCCTTATTAAAAAAGGAGATTTTTCTTCTTCCCATACTGGTTGATATATGTTAATGAATTAAAATGTAGCACAAACACTCATCTCTATTGTAGAAGTCACTCATGTAATTATTCTCAGAACCAAAGTTTTAGCGTGCTCCAACTGGCCATCTCATTAAGATGTATTTATACTAGTTAAAAAAAAAAGGCACAATTATTAACTGATTATTGATTTCATTAGAAAAGGAAGGCACATGTATCATTGAAAATGAACAAATATACAAAGAAAATATTAAATTAATTCAAAGTTCAAAGTCTAACACTCTTATTTAAAAATATTTATTACTTTCTAAATCCACATTACAGAAGTGCATTTTACAGAAAATTAAATATACCCAATTTAAATGTACAGTGTCCAGTTTCACAAGTTTTGACTAATGTGTATGTCTAGTTAGTCAGCATCCCAACCAAGATATAAATTTATATTCTACCAAAGTGTTTCATTGTGTCCTTTACAAACAACACCTCCACTGATACACAAACTCAGGCTTTCTGTCACTACGGCTTTGCCTGCAGTAGACATCCATATTACTATCATGCCAGCAATGTATGAGTTCCAGTTGGTGAACATCCTTGCCAATACGTGATATCCACATTTCACCAATGTCACAAAGATTTCAGTATTTGTTATGCTATTTGCTCTTGCAGTAAATATACAGGTACAGTTGCAGATCTTTTTGAAATCTGCTGAATGTTTTTGCCCTTCTTCATTGTATTGGTGGCCTCTTTCAAACTTAAATAATTATATTCAGAAAATACAATTAATTCAAAAAATTAGATTCAAGTCTATCCAAGTACAAAGCTTGAGGTTTGTCACTGGCGGAAAGCACGGACACTAAACAAATAGGGTTGGTGTTCTGCAAAGTGGAAAAGTTAAAGATTCAATTACGTAGGCAAAGACAGAGAAGTTCTAGCAGGATTACATTTTCCATACAAGACCAAGTGCATACACCACAGCAATTTGATTGGATACAGATGACTACATTTCGAGGAAGTTTAAAAGACAAAAAACCAACCCAACAAGTTGCAGCTACAGGCAGCATAACTCAGGTTGTATACCTGCATTCCTCTCAAGGCACAGGATTAAGTTCCAACAGCTTTAAATTTGAATTATTTAATTTCATACCTTCTTATTAGTGAGCTTAATGCATTTTTATGTATGCCTAATGTAAAGTATTAAATATGCATGTGTCATAGATATTCTAATGTATTGATAGATCAAATAAAACTAGAATAATTTTAAACTTTTTCAATCTTGTATGCAGTCTGTGAATTGTTATGTTTATAGGTCTTTGTAAAAAATTATTTCAAGCCTTGGGAAATTTCTGATTATGTATAGCAACCTAGAATCCTAACCCCAACTGAAAGTGATCTCTATGCTGATCACCTTCTCTTTTCAAATTTTGCTTTACAAACTCCAGACTTCTTAGCCTACCCAAATTCAATTATCTCTACATTTCAATAAGTTATTTGTTGTGTTTCAGTTCCCTTGTCCGCACTAAGATCAGAAAACTGCCTCCAGACAGAAAGTTTGGGTCGGCTCTGGCACCCACAATGCTAATTTTCCTTCTCTCATTGGTCATTGTTATATGCTTCTTATGATTCAAGATTTAAAAATTATTGCTTCAAATATTTCATGCAGTTTTCTAGTTATTTTTGGAGAGTAGGTAGATTTGTTAGTCAGTTATTTTATTATAGTTGGAAACACAACTTGCAGTACCAAATATTTTTGCTGTTCATTTTCTCATGTAGTTGTTAGGTTTATTTGTGTTTTTAACATACACATATTTTTATATTAGCTTACTAAATACAACAATCCTTATTATGTCCACTTTCCAGATGAGAAAATTGAAGCATGATAAAATCAGGTTATATACCAATGAGGGAACCAGCATTTGAAACCAGAAAATCTTCCTTCAGAGGCAGAATTATTCATAGGTTCATTATAGTCTTAAATAAACTAATAGCTCTTAAAACATTTAGTACATGACATAGCATTTAGTAAGTGTTTGGTATTTTTTTTTTCATAACTTGATTGATATTGGAATAGATTGAACAGAACCTGGGAGATAAGACCTAGTTTGGAAACAAAGACACACGCACATACACACAGACACACACAGACACACACACACACACACACACACACACAAAACCTACTTCATTTGGAAAACTACATCTTTTCAGATGTGAGTAACGTAAGAATCTTCAGATGAGATCATTCTGAAATTAGAGGGGGCCCTACATGCAATGAAGATGTCCCTATAAGATCGAATCAGAGGGAGATCTGGACAAGAAAAAATACAATGGAGAAGGTTAGGAGAATAAGACTAAAGTTATGCTACCACAAACTATGGAATGCCAAAAAGTTCAAGCACTAATCAGTAACTGGGGGAGGGGGTGGGAGAACTGGGAGAGAGGCCTTTCAAGGCCTCCAAAGAAACAGACCATCCCAAAAACTTGGTTTTAGGCTAGTATCCAGAACTGTGAAAGAATTAATTTCTGTTGTTTAAAGCCATGTGGTTTGTTGTAATTTTTGTGACAGCCAATGGAAACTAAAATAGGCATTATTTTTGTTTATGGTATTGTATCTATCTTTCTGCCATTGAGAATGAATATGTTAATAGTTTCATAAAATTTCAGCTTCTTCTATACTGTATAATAATATAAAGCATTAGATTAAATTTTTTATCATTAAAGCTAATATTCCAGGAAATCTCTCTCTACATTAGTATATTGTGTGTTTCTATTTCTTTATGAAGCATTTATAACTATTATTTATGCCTAAAGAATCTAGGCAAGTAAAAGACAAAAGACCTTACCAATGAGATATTTGCAGTTGTATATCACTTGAAATAATTTGTCATCTTAGTTGCATTTTCATTTTTAATTTTGTGTCATGGAGTAATAAAGTATGAAATTAAAATTCCACAGGTTTTTTTTTAGTTTATAAATAAATTAGTTGTAAGGGTTAAACATTTAGTTCTAACACAGAGATAGAAATCTGAGGCACCTTATTTTTCTATTTAAAATAAAAATAGCTTCTAAAATATTATTCTTGACTATACTTTGGCCATCATGAAAAACATAAAAATGTAGGGACTCTTAACTGCTCATAAATATTCTAGATAACAAGAAGAGTTGGAAATTTTCCCTGATCTTAAGCAAAGATTTAGAACCCAGATGAAAGAAACTCAGAGAACTGCTAAAACATACATTGCAAAACCCAGTTCGCCAAGGCATATTGTCATCAGACTATCCAAAGTCAACAGGAAGGAAGACAACTTAATTTCAATTAAGTTTTGATTCAATAATATATGTGTGTATATTTTCATATTGCGGTGTTGTGATGAAATAGTTATTTAGATGGCATTATAACATATAATTTGTACATTTGTTAAAAATGTCCTGTGAACCTCCCCTACATTAATCATTAAAGGTAAATTGTCTTTTATAAAAAATAAGGAAAAATATATAAACACGCAAATCAACCAAATTCATACATGAATACTTGTTTTTTTCTAGTTGAATTCAACTTTACCTGTAGCCTATCTTAAAGGATAATTTTTACCTCTGAGATTTTATATTTATTGAGCAGTAACAATTATGTCGTTTTTAATAAGGAATTTGAAAGTGGTGGAAGTATAGTAAAGCAGTTAGTTCTGCTAATTAGATAAATGTTGTGGAAAGTGAATCTCCTACCACCCTGTGGTAGTTTAGAATCATTGCATATTAGCATACTTCATTTAACTATCTCTACATAATTGATGCTTTCCCAGTGATTTTGCATATCAAATGATATTTGTGATTTATGAAGAAATCACACAACCGAACCAAAGTCCTGCTCATTCTTGTTAGGAAAAAAGCTTTAAAAAAACAACCATTCTGCATTCACAGACAAAGGTTTTGGTTAAACACCAGCAATAACACTTTCTCACTTGCCATTAATAATTTAATCAGTAGGCCACAGATGCTTTAAATTATACTTATTGTAGAGATCTCTCAAAGAAATTATGACACTAAACCCAATTCATTTCCACATTAAATTATTTAAGATAGAATAACATCTTTTGGAATTTTCTTGAATTATCTTTATTCTCTATTATTGTTTCATTTCTGAATTCGGATAAATTGCATTTCTTTTTTTCCCCAAAGAAAAATATGAAATATATTTTTGAGATCCTTTATGATGACTGAATTATTTAGAAAATCTTGTGTGGGACATTGTGTTTATGTTCTTATATGTCTTTTGCTCAAATTATTAGTTGACATATTGACAATAAACTATGATATATTTAATTTATATTTATACATTATTATTGACCATTTGTTATAATCAAGGTATTGTACTTACTGTTGTAATATAAATAACAATAAGAAGAAATAAAATGTTTATTCAATTTGTGGGATCTCAAACTCAGATAATATCAGGATCTGGACAGGTAAAATAGAGTATGCAGAAATGGTAAAGAGAAAGAGGGATTGAAGACTCAAGGTGTTTGAAGCATTTTTGTTTTGGCTGAAAAACTTATAGTGTTGTCTTTATTTTATATTTGGCTGTACATATGAGACCTGAAGCTGGCTACATTTTTGAATGTTTTCTGTCTTTTTATCTTCCTTACCCACATCCTCTACCTTTCTCCCCACTCTTCTGCTACCTTCCCAACCATAGCTCTAAGTAAAACATGACATTACATCTCAAGATAAATGGCATACATAGGATGGTATTTCTCTTAAAACATGCTTAACACCTGAAAGTACAACAAAAATTTATAATAGAACATACAGTGAAGATTCTATGGTATATTTGAATGCACAAAATGAGCGGGTTCCTTCTGAGTCTGGCAAGATATTTCCAGAAGTAGGTACAAGTTTTAAAAAATATATATTCCTGTATTTATTGTCAGAAAATAGCCAAAATTAGAAGAGGTTTTTGGCAATTAGGGTCTAGCCATGCCTAATTTTAAAGTTGTGATTATTTCTATGCTGTCAACTAGCTCTTTCTTAATAGAAACAGCATACTATCACAATCTGAAAGTTATAAGTCTCCTTTGACATTTTTCTTCATCCATTTTATGTATTTTAATAATAAGCATAACAATTAAAATCACATGTCTTTATTATTAACATCACACAGGTGCTTGGAAATTCATTTTTTTCTTCATTTTCAACAAAAAGAAAACCTTAGGCCAATATTCTTGATAAACACAGGTGTAAAAATCCTCAGCAAAAGACTAACGGACTGAATTCGGCAACACATTAAGGGACCTTCCACCATGATCCAGCCGGATTTATTCCTGGGATGCAAAGATGGTTCAACATACACAAATCAATATATGTGATACATCTCATTAACAAAAAGAAGAAGAAAACCACATGATAATAATCTCATTACATGCAGAAAAAGCATTTGACAAATTCAACCTCCTTCTAAGGAAGATACCTCTCATTAAATCAATAAAGGCCATATATTAGAATCCTACAGCTAATGTTATACTTACTGATGAAAAGTGAAACCCACTTTTACACTGTTGGTGTTAATGTAAATTAGTTCAACCATTGTGAAAGACAGTATGGCAATAACTCAAGGATCTAGAACAAGAAATACCATTTGACCCAGCAATCCCATTACTGAGTATATACCCAAAGTAATATAAATCATTCTACTATAAAGACATGTGCACACATATGTTTACTGCAGCACTTTTCACAATAGCAAAGACATGGACCTAACCAAAATGCCCATCAATAATAGACTGGATAAAGAAAATGTGACACATATGCACCATGGAATACTATGCAGCCATAAAAAGAAATGAGATCATGTTCTTTGCAGGGACATGGATGAAGCTGTAAGCCATCATTCTCAGCACATTAACACAGGAACAGAAAACCAAGCATCACATGTTCTCACTCATAAGCGGGAATTGAACAATGAAAATATACGGACACAGGGAGAACAATATACACTGGGACCTGCTGTGGACTAGGAGGCAAGGGGAGAGAAATCAGAGGATGAGTCAATGGCGCATCAAACCACCATGCCACACATATACCTATGTGACAAACCTACACCTTCTGCACATGTATTCTGGAACTTAAATCAAAGGGAAAAAAAAGAATAATTAAGAGAATATTCACATAAAAAAGTGAAACTCCTTTTCTCTAATATTTGGAACAAAACAAGAATGATTCTGAATTCTGTTTAGCATATTGTTGGAAGTTCTTGCCAGAATAATTAGGCAAGAGAAAAAAATAAAAGACATCCAAATATAAAAGGAAGTAGTGAAATTATCAGTTTACTAAAGACATTATCTTATATAAAAAAAACGCTGCAGACTTAAAAAACTCTTAGATATAATAAAAAGATAGTAAAGTTGCACAACAACAAAAAACACACAAAAATGAGTAGCATTTCTATACACTAACAATAAACTATATAAAGAAAAAAATTCAAGAGAACAATCCCATTTGTATTAGTTACAAATAAATAAACACACACATACTTAGGTGTACATTTAACTAAGGAAGTGAAATAAGTGTAGGCTGATAAGTATAAAACATTGATTAAAGAAATTGAAGGAGACACAAATAAATGGAAAGCTATCCTGTGTTTATAGATTGGCAGAATTAATATTGTTAATAGGTACAAACTACCCAACACAATCTACAGATTTCATGCAATTCCTCAAAATTTCACTGTCTTTTTTTGTATGGGACCACAAATAAATCCCAAATATCCAAAATAATTAAGAACAACAAAAATAAATGAACAAAGCTGGAAGTATCTTACATCCTGATTTGAAATTATACTTCAAAGCAATAGTAATTAAAACAGCATGATACTGTTAAAAATAAAATAGACACATTGACTAATGGCACAGAATAGAGAGAGCAAAAATAATTCCAAACATGTATAGTTAATTGAATTTTGCCAAAAGTTTCAAGGACTCACAATGAGTCTTCAATTACTGGTGTTAGGAAAATTACATATCCATATGCAGAAGAACAAAATTGAGCCCTTATACTGTGTACAAAAATCAACTAAAAATGAATTACAGACTTAAATGTAAGACTAGCTAATGTAAAATTACTAGAAGAAAACATAGGGGAAAAACTATACAACATTGATCTGAGCATTAATGCTTTGAATTTGACCCCAAAAATGCAGACAACAAAAGCATATACAAGGAAATGGGTTTGTTCCAAACTAAAAAGCTTCTGCACAATAAAGAATGTGATCAACAATGCATAGAGACAACCTATTGACTGGGATAAAATATTTGCAATCCATACGTCTGATAAGGGATTAATATTCAAAATATATAAGGAGCTCAAACAACTCAATAGAAAAAATTAATAAATAAATAAAATGGACAGGAAATCTTAATAGACATTCCTTAAAAGCAGACATACAAATGTCCAACACATGTATGACAAAATGCTCAACATCACTAATCATTAAGGAAATACATATTAAAACCACAGCGACGTATCATTTCACAGCTGTCAGAATGGCTATAATCAAAAGATTAAAGTTTACAAAGGTTGGTGAGGATGTGAAGAAAAGAGAATCCTTGTTTGTTGTTGGTATGGATGCAAATTAGCACAACCATTACAGAAAACTGTATAAAGTTTCCTGAAAAAACTAAAAAATAGAATTATTATATCAACCAGCAATCTCACTTCCAGGTATTTACCAAAAAAATTTGAAATCAGTTTGTAGAAGAGATGTCTGCACTCTTGTGTTCACTGCAGTATTATTCACAACTGCCAAGATATGGAATCAACCTAAATGTTTATCCATTGATGAATGGATATAGAAAATGTGGTTGATATACGCAACGTAATACTATTCAGCTTTTAAAAAGATGGAAATTCTGTCATTTGCAACACATAGATGGAATTGGAGAACAATGTGCTAAGTGAAAAAAACCAGACACAGACAAATACCACATGTTCTCACTTACACGTGGAATCTAAAATCATCCAACTAACAGAAACATAGAGTAAAATGTTTCAGAGGCTGAAGGGTGGAAGAAATAGAGAATGATCGAAGGGTAGAAAATCTCATTTATACAGGAAACACTTTTTTGTTGGTCTATTGAATAGCATAGTGAATATACTTAATAATAGAATATTGTACATTTCAAATGGCTAAGAGACTTTCTTATTCCATATTGCTTGCATAAATCACAACATCATTTTGTACCTCATAAATTTATACAATTATAAAATGTCAATTGATAATGAAAATTCTTTCAAAAAATTAGTGTTCAGTTTAATTAAACATGTATCATTTTATTGTGGCTGAAAAAATGAAATTAGGAAAACACACTAATCTTACTGGGTTAGAGTTGCCATGATCAGCTTCACTTGGAGATTAGTCAGTAATGAACATTTACAGACTTCAAGTACTTTCATGAAGCACCATGTTAAATGTACAGAAAATGTTGCAGAAGACATTATAATTTATTGAAGAAAACCAGAATTATTTCTCTAGTTCTGTGACCTTGGGGAAGCTAACTGGTCTCCTAATGGCTCAACTTCTTTCTTTGTGATAGGTGTTAATAACTCACTGGGCTGCTAAGTGCTAATGCTGTAACAATGCAGCAAAACAGTGACATTGCTATATAAAAGATACCTTGCTTTTTTTTTTTTTTTTTTTTTTTTTTTTTTTTTTTCTTATTTTTTTTTTTTTTTTTTTTTTTTTTTTTTT
>NW_016107429.1:185472-194092 GCF_001604975.1 Cebus imitator
TTTTTTTTTTTTTTCTTATTTTTTGAGACAGAGTCTTGCATTGTCACCCAGACTGGAGTGCAATGGTGCAGTCTCGGCTCACCGCAACCTCTGCCTCCCAGGTTCACTCGTTTCTCCTGCCTCAGCCTCCCAAATGCCTGGGATTACAGGAACACACCACGACATCTGGCGATTTTTTTGTATTTTAAGTAGAGACAGGGCTTCACTATGTTGACCAGACTGGTCTGGAACTTCTGACCTCGTGATCCGCCTGCCTCAGCCTCCCAAAATGCTGGGATTGCAGGCTTAGGCCACCACGCTTGGCCTAAATTTTTTTTTTTCAACTTATGTGAAACCAATAAATTAACAGATTGAGATGCATGAACTGTAGTTGTTTTCAGAGGGAAGTGGGGATGAATAGTTAGAGCACAGAGGATTTTGAGAGTAGTGAAACTACCCTGTATGATAATATAATGGTAAATACAGGTCATTATGCATTTGTCTAAGCACCCAAAATGTACAATATGAAAAGTGAACTTGAATGTAAACTTCAGACTTTGGGTGATAATAATGTGTCAGTGCAAGTTTACCAATTGTGACAACTATGTCACCCTGGTGGGGGATGTTGATAATGGGGCTAGGCATGTGTCAGGTGAGAGAGTATGTGGGAAATATCCATACATTTCATTCAGTTTTGCTGTAAACTTAAAATGCTCAAAAAATAAAAACTATTAAAATGTACATTTTTAGTTAGCGGTGTTTTAGGAAATATGAAAATATGAGCTAATGCAAAGTGTTGACTAATTTTACATATGACATATACCACCTGAGTTTGATGATCATAGTACTATCGTTCAATTATATTCTACCTCACTTTCTTATACACTGACTCATTGTCTATCAGTGAAATTCATGAGAGTGTTATTGTCAAATATAACAAAGTTCCGTTTCTAACCTAGATTTACTTTATAAGATAAAAACATATAGTAATGTCAGCTATTTGTAATAATGATTAGATCAATGGCTGTCAATTATTTGTAGTAAAACACATTTCCAAAAGAACTTTCATGAGAAACATCAAAACATAATACTAAAATAGGCAGCAGTCAATATTAAGGACATGAGCACTGGAGAATAGATCTGCCACTTTCCCATCTTTGGGTCACTCAAAACCTATCGAGGACTGAATAGACAACTTTAGATACTGCTAGAGTTAACTAGATAACTGTATCTATCAATTCCATTCTGTTTTATAAGGCATGTTTCTTGTTTTTCATGTGTATTTGTAATATTAATTTTCAAAAGACATGGCTTAGCAAGGGAAGTAATATCAAGTAAGCGAATCTTCTAAATGTTGTGCAGTTATCAGCCCATCCCTAGTCATATCTGAGATAATCATCTAACTCATCACAAAAGCAATAGCATTGAAAACCTGCACATACTGTTTCAGCAAAGGTTTTATGGTGCCTGTTGGTTGCTATATATAGTCAAAAACACTTAGGAATGAATTGGTAAGCATTATTATTAATTTATTTCTCCATTAGGAATGTGAGTAGTTACATTAACACATAGAACAGTGACTGGGGCACATTAACATACTTGGTACACATTTAATGTTTGGTTAATGTTAAATAAATGAATAATAATAAAAATAATTATTATTAATAAATAAGTCAAAGATAAGAGGATATTAGAGCATTACCTTTGCTGGAATTAGGAAACATTAACCCCTTCTTCTTTAGGTTCCATCATGTAGAAGAGAGACATACGTTGACATTGGGATTCTATGCACCATACGGTCCAACCTAATGCTTGTAATTATTATAAAAACTAAGAAAAAAGCCCAAGAACTGTGTAAAATGTTCAATTAGTATTCAATTGAATATAGAAATTAACATATAAAGTCAGTGCCTGCAAAAATTCCTGTGTCCCACATTGAATTGTGAGCAGTTTTCCTCAATGATAACTAGCTGGAGAGAATCCCAAACAGTGAGGTGTTGAAGTGAGACTGTCCTACTAGCATCGAGGGACACTGATTACAGCATCACATTGCCATGTTGGTGTTATTTGGAAACTCAAAATACACAAATGATGGCTGCATGAAGCAAAAGGATAATAAGCATAGAAGATGGATTAAAGTATTTGAATATATCCTAAAGCATAGGTTCAAATAATTTGAAACACTAAGAGAAAGATAAAAACTATTGTTGGTGTTAATAGCTTGTGCTCAGAGATAATATTCTTTCAGCAAACTGAGGTACAAAGTAAAGCAATCATTTCTTCAGAACCATTTTCTTATTTTTTCATTGTGTGAGAAGCCACACATTTTTGCAATTTCTTTTAAATTGGACTCTTCCCTACACAAATGTGTAGTAATTTCTCCCAATAAAATTGATACTATTAAACAGAGATTGGAATAAGGAGGAATGATGTTCAATATTAATTGAGTGTCTACCATGAGAATAGATTGTGTAATTTTCTTCTGTGCATTCATTAGCCTATTTAGTCCTTACAATAGCAAACTCTGAAGAACATAGATTTGTATCATGCACACTTTCCAGAATAGGAAGCAGGTTTATAAAGATTAGGTAACTTGTTCAAAGATACAGAGCTAGCCAGTGGTAAGATTCTGGACTCTACTTGAAAGGCAAAGCTTTACATTTGCAACATAATAAATGAATTTTCCTAGTTTTATCTGTCTATGTTATTTTGTTTAAATGTAAGTATATAAATAGGTTATACTACATGTACACTGTATAATAAATCTACATATGCATACACACATAAACACACACATATATATGAATATATATAGACCTGCATATGAATATGTATCTGCATATGCATAAGAACATCTATAAATGTATATATATAATCTATCTATATATATTGTTTGCATATAACTACTTCAGCTATATCTATGAATACACAAATGTCCAGAGTATAAATACTGAGTTTATGCAATTTGCTGGTTATTTTCTGTGCAAAATAAATTATCCTTCATATTATTCAGATTTATAATTGTGTATATTTTCGTTCTATAAGTGAGTACTATAGTGAGTCACTAAAGTGACTTATTTAGGATATTTCTAACATTATTTTTATTATACATTTTTTTAGACAATTAAAGCAACGCCTACCATATTTTTCTAAGGAATGAAAAGAAAACAGGGAGAGTCATCACTATAACACATAAAATCCAAACACAAAGCAAGAAATGTATCTAGAAATCAAGAAGATTGTGTAAAAGCTAAGGAGATTAAAGTGGCTTTTCCACTACTTTTACGCATATCAGAGCCTCTAAAAGAATTTTCCCTGTGTGATTTTCTGCCCATGTACTGAAAAACACAATGAACTTTTCTTATTTAATGCTTGAAAAGCTGCAGCTTCAGTTTCATGGAAGATGATGTATGATTTATTTCTTGTATTTTTAATGCTAAATTCAACCTTTAACTGGAGGAGAAATAAAACTTCTAAATTAATATATCTCTTTGTCAGTAAATTGCCTATTCTTAAATAATTCCATGTGCCTATAGACATAATGTATATATAAATGTAATAAGGAATAGCTGTGGCTATCATGGAGAATACCAAATACCTAAAGTTTGATCTATGCCTAATAATAGGCCAAGATTCATAATGAGAAAAAAGGTAAACTATCATTGATTTTCTTTTACAGATTTCCGGCCTCTTACTTTGTGCAAAACTCATATAAGCTTTGCTTTGACAGTGCAGATGTGGTCAATTACCTAAGATCTTACACAAGCATCTATCTAAGAAACCTGAGTAAGAAACAGAAGAGACTGAATAAAAATTATCTAGTATGATTTTCAAGCTGCAACGAGAAAAATAAAAATAAAGAACAAAACTCTAAACTTTACATGCTTAGTCAAATGTATTTTATTAAGTATTTTATAATTAAAATATAATAATATATAATAAGAACAATATTTGCAATAATTTTATACAATCCCAGGTGTAAACTTTTATTCCCTGAATAAAATGGAACTCATTAAAATGTTAATTATGGTATCAATACTTTCCATACATATTTCAGCTGAAAATGTAATATCTGCATCTAAGTTTCTGTCTGTTAGCTAGGAACAGATTTCTTGCAACAAATACTCTCAAAGCATTTTTAAATCAAATAACAGAAAACTTTCTTTACCGTAATGGAATCTAAGAAAAAGCATATGAGATGTTGCAAGAGATGTTTTTTAGTGTAAAAAGAACCAATAGAATTGTGCACATGTTTTTGGTAAGATATATGTTTTTATAATTTAATTCTTTACTTATTCATTTATAATTAAAATATCACATGCAGATTGCTGGAGGGAAACTTCTAGCACTAACTTTAAGTCTTTGAAGAATCAAATAATGCTAGCATAAAATATATAACTGAACATTGTAGCCAGTTTTGTTCATGGCCAAAAATTATAATGACAGAAACATGTATTATGCTAAAGTAAATGGGTAAGAATATTGATGTTCAAGCTGTATCTGTCTTTTCTATCATGACGTCTTTCCTCACCTCACAGAGTGGCTCATCATGGGTGATACTTTTGTTGAAGAATAAAGAGTATGTCCGTTATTTTCAATCATAATCTTAAGGAGAGGGAGCACCAATTTGACACTGCTAATAATAAAAAGGTTTCTGCTATGAATAGTAGATATTTAATAAATACTTATTTAATGTACAGAGTTCTTTAGACTGAAATATTCTTCAATGTGAATGAGAAATGTTTTTCAAACCCACAGCCTGATGAAAACATCCCTTAAAATTATCCAGTTCCACTTGCTTGAACTAGATTAGCAATTTCTCATCTGATTTGGTTTCTACACTAGAAGTAACACTAAAATGATTTGAGCAGACAACCAATAAATTGTACATACACAAAATACCATTTGGGTTTATAAAGTACTCTCTTGGGACTAATTGTTGTTAGTATCTAACTTGGAGTCCAAATATTCCTCTCGATGCCTCTGTGTTTACCGATATATTTAGATACTTTGAGGTAAGGGGCAAAGCTTACAATTTTATCCATTCCATGGCCATGCCTAGCACATTTATTATGCCATAATAGACATTTTACAAGTATTTGCTAAATGATCAAATAAATCAATAAATGAATGAAAATAACTACAAGTGTGGAGACAAAATACTACATGAACAATATGAAAACTCTTGCTCTGCAATCACCAAATTATTTCTTTCAAAAATCATCTTACCTGTTTCATTTAGCTCAAAAAGAGTCATCTGGTGATTTGTCTTTGTATTATGATTAAATTAGTTGTGTTTTTTGAAAATTTAAAATGTCTATGTTTATTGACTTTTTAATTCATTATTCATTAATTAAATATTTATTAAGATATTGAATGCTTACTGTGTGACAGAAACCATTCTCTGAGCTTTATATGATTAGGAATAACATCTATATTTTTTATAATTTATGTATAGAGATAATTATATGCAACTGGAATCTAAAATACACTTGTAAAATATGACAAAAATGTTTTACCAACAACATTTCATCAACAATTAAACCAAATTGCTGTCTTAAAAAATTGTATATATATCTGTAAAATTTTTGAGAAACAAATCTATAGGACGCTTCTTCAATTCCTATAGTGATTCACTAATCTGTTAAAATTTCCACCATAAAATGTATTAGTGTGTCTTCCTGAATAACCTATGCATTAAAATGTTATTTTATCTATCCATTTTTATGATGGACAACAGGCATTACTTCTTACATTGTAAGAAACACTTTTTCAGTTTTATATTAAATTATTGTGAGTACATAGTAGATGTATTTATTAATGGGATTCATGAGACACCCTGATACAGGCACGCAATGCATAATAATCACATGATGGAAAATGGGATATTCAGCCCTCAAGCATTTATACTTTTCATTACACACAATTCAATTACATTGTTTTAGTTATTTTTAAATGTACAATTAAATTATTCTTGATAATAATCACCCTATTGTGCCATCAAATATTAGGTCTTATTCATTAATTCTAACCATTTTTATTTTGTATCACCACTTTCCTTCCACCCTCCACTATCCTTTGCAGTGTCTCTGGTAACCATGCTACTCTTGATCAATATGGGTTTAATTGTTTTGTTTTCTAGCATCCCACAAGTAAATGAGAATATGCCAAGTTTATCTTTCTGTGTCTGATTTATTACACTTAATAACCTCCAGGTCCATCCATGTTGTTGCAAAGGACAAGATCTCATTCTTTATTATGGCTGAATAGTATATATGTACCACATTTTTCTATCCAGTAGCTCTGCAGTATAATTTAGTCAGGTAAAGTGATTTCTCCAGTTGTGTTCTTTTACTCAGGATAGCTTTGGCTTTTCTGCTGTTTTTTTCTTTTTTTATATGGTCCCATATAAATTTTAGAATAGTTTTTTGTATTTCTGTAAAGAATGTCATTGATATTTTGATAAGGATTGCTTAGAATCTATACCTTGTCTTAGTGGTGATTTCTGAGATTTTAGTGCACCCATCACCCAGTATACACTGTACCCAGTCTTTTATCCGGCACACCCTTCCATCCTTCTCCCAGAGTCCCCTGAGTCCCTTATATCAATCATTCTTATGCCTTCCTTTCTTCATAGCTTAGCTCCCACTTATCAGTGAGAACATATGATGTTTTGTTTTCCACTCCTGAGTTACTTCACTTACAGTAATAATATCCAGGTTGCTCTGAATGCCATTATGTCATTCCTTTTTACGGCAGGTAGTATTCCATTGCATATTTATTTATTCACTCACTGGTTGATGGGCATTTAGGCTGGACCCATATTTTTGCAATTGAAAATTGTGCTGTTATAAACATGCCTGTTCAAGTATTTTTTCATATAATGGCTTCTTTTCCTCTTGTAGATCCATTTTTACTTATTTAAGTAATCTTCAGTTTTTCATAGTGCTTGTTCTAGTTTACATTACCACCAGCAATGTAAAAGTGTTCCCTTTTTACCATATTCACACAAACATCTATGATTTTTTAAAAGTTTTTAATATTGCCATTCTTGTAGGAGTAAGATTGTATCTCATTGTGGTTTTATTTTGCACTTCCCTGATAATTCGTGATGTGCCTTTTTTCATGTTTGTTGGCCATTTGTATATCTTCTTTTGAGAATTATCTATTCGTGTCCTTAGGCCACTTTCTGATGGGATTATTTGCTTTTTTCTTGCTGATTTGAGTCTTTGTAGATTCTGGATACTAGTACTTTATCAAATGCATAATTTGTGTATATTTTCTCCCACTCTGTTTACTCTGCCGATATTTCTCTTGCTGTGCAGAAGCTCTTTAGTTATTATGTCCCATCTATTTATCTTTCTTTTTGTTGCATTTGATTCTGGGTTCTTCATCATAAACTCCTTGACTAGGCCAATGTCTAGAATGGTTTTCCAAATGATATCTTCTAGGATTTATATGGCTTTAGGTCTCAGATTTAAATCTTCTATCTATCATGAACTGATTTTTGTATAGGTGAGAGAAGAAGATCTAGTTTCATTCTTCTACATGTGGCTTGCCAATTATCCCAGCACCATTTGTTGAATAGGATGTTATTTCCTCACTTTATGCTTTTGTTTGCTTTGTCAATGATGAGTTGGCTGTAAATATTTGGCTTTATTTCTGGGTTCTCTATTCTGTTCCATTGGTCTACATATGTGTTTTTGTACCAGTACAATACAGTTTTGGTAACTGTGGCCTTGTAGTAAGGTTTGAAGTTCAGTAATGTGATGCCTGTAGATTGGCTCTTTTTGCTTAGTCTTGCTTTGGCTATCTGGGCTCTTTGTTGGTTTCATATGATTTTTAGGATTTTTTTTCTAGTTTTGTGAAGAATGATGATGGTATTTTGATGGAAATTGCATTGAATTTATAGATTGCTTTTGGCAGTATAGTCATTTTCCTGATATTGATTCTACCCATCCACGAGCATGGAATGTGTTTCCATTTGTTTGTGTCATCTATAATTTCTTATAGCAGTATTTTGTAGTTTTCCTTGTAGAGTCATTTTACCCCTTTAGTTAGGTATATTCCTAAGTATTTTATTATTTTTTTTCGCAGATGTTGTAAAAGGGGTTGAGTTCTTGATTTTACTCTCAGCTTGATCGTTGTCAGTGTATAGCAGTGGTACTGATTTATGTACATTTATTTTGTACACTGAAACTTTAATGAATTCAGTGATCAGATTTAGGAGCTTTCTGGAGGAATCTTTAGGGTTTTCTAGGTATTCAATCGAATAATTGGTGAATAGCCATAGTTTGACTTCCTTTTTACCTGTTCGGATGCTCTTTATTTCCTTCTCTTTTTTGATTGCTCTGGCTAAAACTTCCAATACTATGATGAATAGAAGTGGTAAAAGTGAGCATCCGATTCTTATTCCACTTCTTAGGGGGAATGCTTTCAACTTTTCCCATTCAGTATTATGCTGGCTGTGAGTTTGTCATAGATGGCTTTCATTACCTTAAAGCATGTCACCTCTTTTTTTTTTTACATAAAATTTGAATTTCAATTTCCATAATTAATATGTAACTAAAAGACAAATATGTATATGGCCTTACTTATTGCCTATGTTTTTTTTTTTTTTTTTTTTTTTTTTTTTTTTTTT
>NW_016107429.1:194102-280178 GCF_001604975.1 Cebus imitator
AAGGGTTTTAATCTTAAAGTGATGCTGAATTTTGTCAAATGCTTTTTCTTCATCTGTTGAGAAGATCATATAATTTTTGTTTTTAACTCGGTTTATGTGGTGTATCACATTTACTGGTTTGCATATGTTAATCAAATCCTCCATCCCCAGTATGAAACCCACTTGATAATGGTGTATTATATATTTGATATGCTGCTGGATTTGGTTAGCTAGTATTTTGATGAGGATTTTTGCACCTATGCTCACCAGGGATATTGGTCTGTAGTTTTATTTTTTTATTATGTCTTTTCCTTTTTTTGGTATCAGGGTGATACTGGCTTCATAGAATGATTTAGGGAGACTTCCATCTTTCTTTATCTTTAGAAATATTTTCAAATATTTCCAAATATAGAGATTTGGATTGCTACCAATTATTCTTTGAATATCTAATCAAATTCAGCTGTGATTTTATATGGTCCTGGACATTTTTTGTTGGCAATTTTTTTGTTACTCTTTCAATCCTACTTCATTATTGGTCTGTTCAGAGTTTCTATTTCTTCCTTGTTTAATCTAGGTGGGTTTCCAGGAATCTGTTTATTTCCAGAAATTTACTCATCTCCTATCGGTTTTCTACTTTGTGCACAGAAAGAAGTTCATAGTACCCTTGAATGATCTTTTGTATTTTTCTAGTGTCATTGGAGTATCTCCCATTTTGTTTATAATTGAGCTTATTTGGATATTTTCTTTTCTTGGACAATCTCATTAATGGTCTATTGATTTTGTTTGTTTTTTCAAATAACCAGCTTTTTGCTTCATTTATATTTTCTATTATTTTGTTACAATTTTATTTAGTTTTGCTCTCATTTTTGTATTTGTGTTTTTCTGCAGGGTTTGTGTTTGGTTTGTTCTTGTTTCTCTAGTTCCTTGAGGTGTGACCTTAGATTGCCTACTTGTGCTCATTCAGACTCTTCAATGTAGGCATTTTAGGCTATGAAATTTCCTCTTAGCACTGCTTTTTCTGTATCCCAGAGGTTTTGATAGGTTGTGTCACAATTATCATTCAGTTCAAAGAATGTTTATTTGTTTGTTTGTTTTTGAGATGAAGTTTCACTCTTGTTGCCTAGGCTAGAGTGCAATGGTACAACCTCAGCTCACTGCAACCTCTGCCTCCTGGATTCAAGTGATTCTCCTGCCTCAGTCTCCCTAGTAGCTGGTGTTACAGGAACTCACCACCACACCCAACTAATATTTTTTGTATTTTTATTAGAGACTGGGTTTCACTATGTTGGCCAGGCTGGTCTCAAACTCCTGACTTCAGGTGATCCACCTGCCTCTGCCTCCCAAAGTGCGGGGATTACAGATGTGAACCATTCCACTCAACCTCAAAGAATGCTTGAATTTCCACCTTGATTTCATTGTTGACCCAAAGAGCACTCAGGAGCAGTTTATTTAATTTCCATGTATTTGTATAGTTTTGAGGGGTTCCTTTTGGAGTTAATTTCCAATGTTATTCCACGGTCTGAGAGAGTACTTGACATGATTTCAATTATATTAAATTTATGGAGACTTGTTTTGCCGCCTGTCATATGGTTTACCTTGGATAATGTTCCATATGCTGATGAGAAAAATGTATATTCTGCAGTTTTGGGGTACAATGTCCTATAAACATCTGTTAAGTCCCCTTGTTTTAGGATTAGATTAAGTTCATTGTTTCTTTGTTGACTTTCTGTCTTGATTGCATGTCTAGTGCTATCTGTGGAGAATTGAAGCCTACATTGCCCCTCAAGTTTACTTAGTGCCCCAGAGTGCTTTAGCCGGCAGTCGTGATGCTTGCTGGACCTTAGGCTCCAACTGCTGTGATGGGCAATATCCCTCCACCAAGGGCCAGTCCAAATGAGCCCCGTGTGAGTGGGCATCAGTGGGAGGCAGCATGGTTCTGCTTTCTATTGTGACAGGGTAGAAGTGAGTTCAATGTAAAGTGCCCCAGTGGCTGCATTCTTCTTGTCTCAAGCAGAAAGATTTTCCACACTGTGCAGCTGTTGCCTGGGGAGGGGTGAAGGATGGCATCAACAATTGAAGATTGTGTCGCCTACCTTCTTTTAGTTCCTTTTTCAGCTATATGATAAAACTGGGTACTGCGAGTGCCCAGCTGATTTTTGGTTTTTGTGATGGCACCTTTGTCTGTAGTTGTTATAATTTGGTGTTCCCATGGGAGTAATGGGTGGGATAGGCTTCTATTTCACCATCTTACCTGCTCCTAGTTTATTGTTTTTATAAAAGGAAAACCACCAGACACACCTCCCAAACAACATGTATTATAGTATATAAAAAAACATAGCACAATCGTTCATGTCCAGCCTTTGTGACTTAACTGAAATGTGCTGGCATCAACAATATTTATGGGTATCTATTTTATTTCACTTAGAATTATAAAAAGTATTTGGAACAGACAGCACAGAATTTTTTTCTAGAAATATATTGTGTTTAAAAGACATTCTTGGCAATGATAGATCAAAAATTATTTGCACTGGTAAATTGCCCTGACTTCCTGGAGAAACTTCCAGATTTCATAACTTTCTAAAGAAGTGTTCACAGGAGAATGCTGCTGGAAGAAGTTACCTATGTTCTTTTGCATAGTTCTAAAAAGAACTCAGTTATTTTGAAGCATTACATCAGAATACAAAGCATTTTATCATTGTTTAAAATGCTTTATTTGCCACCTTTAGGTTGTAATGTAAAATTTCTCCGATCACTACAGGAGGGGGCAAAATGAATTTATTTTCATCTACCTTATTCATAAACTATAACTGTATATATGGAAATTAAGTCTTGCTATTAGAGTAACACAATTAGTTCCCAATGACAGTCCATTGAGCCAATGCTAATGACTAATTACCACTGTAATTCTAATACTTCATCTTTCTTTTTATAGAAATATTACCTTCATAATATTTTACTGTGATCTATATTTATTAAGACAATCTAGATTTCTTTCCAACTTCATCTTCTCAAAATGAACTGTGTACCCATTATCCAGGGTTATTTGCCTGATAGAACATTAGCAATGATGTGGGTACATCTTACTCTTCAAGTTTTCTAAGGCTTACTCTATGATCATAGCACTTTCTTTCTCATTGTTTTTTGGATGAAGACCCAAATAAATAAACTTGTCTACATCCTAAAAAACCAAACCCTAATAAAAAGAGATTGTTTCAATAAACTTTTATCTTTAAAAAAAAAATCTCAATTTAACTCCAGGGTGATTTGGTTTTCTAGTGCCCAGCAACTCCTGTAAAGTTACTATAAAGTCAGTTATTGTTATCATAATTTGTCCTCCAGAGGAGATGACCATCACAAAACACATCTTTTATAAGAACAATTTATTGAAATTGGATGGAGAGTAGCAACTGAAATAATGTTATTATAACAATTGAAATTTAGCCATATATGTTTATACCTTCTCCTAAAATAACACTTTAATAAAGCTAAATCTTGCCACCATTTACACACAAAAGAAAAACAAAAATACTGGTCAAAAAATTGCAGTTTATATCCATAAAAAAAGATATTTGAAAGTGAAGCTTAGCATCTCCAATAATTTATTTTCCTTTCAAGTCTCCATTAGAAATATATCTACAGACAGGTGTTAATTAACTTCTAGAATATAGCTTTGTCTACGGATTTATAAAATGTTACCAATTAATCACAACACATATAGCTTATTTTCAAATATTTTTCTAGCTGAACCCATCATTTATATAACCAATTATATTTGATATTACTTAAAATTTTTGTATTAAAAAGCTACCAAATCATTTTATATGAGAAATAAAGAACACATCTGCAATTAGACATCATTAAAAAATGTTAATTTTCTCACTCTTTTAAAAAGTTAGTTTTAAAAAAAGTTATCAAAAGTGGAGAGATAATCCTAACTTAAAAATTATCTTAATTTGGTGATTCCACTATAACTTGAGAAACATTTTTAATTTCCTTTATATATTAAAACAAAATTAAATTATTCTTAAATCTATGCATGTTAGTGTTAATGGTTACAATTATTTAAAAAGTATAAAAATTGAACTGTTTTATTATCTTTCTACTCCTTTTTTATTGCCTTTCTACTCCTTCTTCTTTAAACATTATATGTTATAAACCTGGATTTGCGTCTTTTTGCAGAATCTGTTAGTGGATTTTTTGTGCCACTTATTTCTGCTTGAATTTACTCATTTACTATCACACCAGAATGCCATGTAGGAATAACCTTTCTGGTTCCTGTTTGGAATAATTGAAACAATAACTTTCATTTTTATAGTTCTTTAAAGATCACAAGATGTTTTCACATACATCATGTTTTTATTGTCACAAATGCTCTGGAGGTATTAATTGCCACATCCTTTTTACAGATAAGAAAGTAGAAACAGAAGAGTTATCTAATGTCATACATCTTATAAGTGTTTTTTTAAAGCCTTTGAGTCAAATGAGTTATTCTGATTTTAAATCTGCAACTGTGCATTTTTCTAATACCCTAACTGCAGAGGATGTAATCTCGGTCTTCCTCTTTTTCGCTGCATTTTCTTAAAAGTGTAGTTCATTTAAAAATCATTCTCATCATCACCAAGTGAGGGACTATGTCTGCTTTATTCAGCAGACTTCAACTTAAAGGACAAAAGAGTCACTGGTTACTGGCTAGTAGTAACAATTCAAAACTTATTTTTTTCAAATGTATGAATGAATTCTTAAGGGTAACTTGCTTCCTGAGCAGCTGTCACCATTCAGGAACCAACTGGGTATGTGAGACATGGAAATTCACCAGGCTTGAAATTTGTGCATGGAAGCTGTGGTTTCTATTATAGTAATTACTATTAGTTTGTTCAGTAATTACAGAATATTTCTTTAAATATCAAGTTCCCTTTATTTTTGACATTTTGCACATCATATTCCTGTAAATAGTTTGCAATATTTCATTGTAATATTTATGATATGTACATACAGCATCTCTTTACAAATAATGATTACCAGATAAGAACAATGTGTGTTCTTTAAGTGTCTTGTCTACTCTATGCCAGGTACATTTCTAGGCCCCAATAACAGTGAAAGAGCAAATAAAAACCCCTGATCTCCTACAGTGTTTCTTTAGAAAGAAAAAAGACATTAATACCTGTGAGGAAATTCCAACACAAGCAGTCTCTTTTACCAAAGACATACTTATTTTTCTTTGTTTTCGTAATCTGAATTTTTCCCAATTGTCATGTGGAATTTTTGAAGATGTGATTTAGCGTTATTTCTCATCTTCTCTTGATAGTTTGGCCCAACAAGCTTACTATTAATGTTTTTTCCTTCACTATGTACAAAAGGCTGAGACACAGCAAATAGTGTTTTGTAATGTGTGCCTCTTGAATACTTGGACTAACACCTCAGTGACAACTACTATTCTAGAATATAATGCATACCATCTTACCTTTAGGATTGCTAACTGAAGCAATTTTACTAACCATTCTTTTATTTTTTTTTTTGGAGTGTTACTTTATGTACATTCTATATTTTATTGATTTGTATACCTCACAGATTATAGGATGTACCCTTAGGTTATATACAATGCAGGAAGGGAAAAAAAAAACTGCTCTTAATTAAATTATAATGTTTCTATCTCAATGCACAATCCATAAAGTGGTCGGACTGCTTTCGTTTGTTTTGAAACTTCTTATTCTGCTTTGTAGAATTTCTCATGATTCTAGTTGTATTGTTTGATGGGTGATATCCTTTTTTTTTTTTTTTTTTGGTAGCCATCTCAAAAATAAAATATTGTCTTTATTGCTGTAATTTTTTTTTTCTTTCCTAGGCTTTAGAAAGAACTTGGTTATTGTTTTACAGGAAACTATGAAATTATAGATGATCCTCTAATGATAAAAATTTATTTCTCTGCTCTGTTTTTTGCAAACCTAATAACTAACATTTTTATTGCTGAGTTATGCTTCAATTTTTTAAAGGAAATTGTAATTAGTAATTAAACTCTGATCATATATTGTCAAGAGTATACATAACTCAATTGTAGTAATGAAAATATAAATAAGTCTTCTGCCCAAACTTACATGTGCACAATGACAACTAATTAATAAGAGTAACTGTCTAAATATAGCTTTAAGTAACACTGGTATCAGAAACATCCTATTGCTAATATGCAGAGGAAAAAAATATGTATTATAAATGTCATAGAAGTGATAAAATGTGATAATGTAAAAGTCAATATTCTCTAAGTATATACTAGTACAATAGTACTGATTGGTAAAATATTAAAATAATTCTAAACTGGTTGCTGTATAGCTCCTTTCCCTGAGGTACCCATGTAATCCCACCATATTGCCCACATAAACCATCCCCTAGGAACTCCGATTCTAGTTGAAAAGTAAAATGTGACTCAGTATAATCCTCCCAAGACCCTGTTTCAGTGTTATGGTTGCTATCTATATTAATATTAAACTTAAATTTAATTATTTTCATTAAATTAATATTAAACTTTAAAGCTCTGTCTTCTATATTCAGGATTACCATAGATCCTTTCAACATTTTTGTATCTTTTCATAGCTCTCTGTCAGCAATTATTAAATATGCATAAAATGATCAAAAACTTAGCCTAAATAAATATGTGGTCTCAATACATTAGCATTTACATTAGAGAAATCTACATGATAATGTACTGAGTAAAAGTATGTGTATCATCCATATTAAGTATGAAACACAATTCTATTTATTACAGAAGAAATTGCCAATATTTCAAAATCATGTTGCTTCATCTACAAGAAAAGTATATTACTGTCACTATCAGAATATGACATGATTTTTGAACTATGTAAACATCAGATATTTTTATTTTTTATTAGGTTCTTTTTTTTATGCAGGAATCATAAAATTTAAGCCTATTACTAAATCTTCTGAATTTCACATTTCTTATCTGTAAAAATTATTTGTAACTTACAGGGCTATTTTGAGCATTTTCTGAAATAATTGTGTCAAAATATTAAATAATAGAACATAAAAATTGTTTAATATTCTTTTTACATATCACATAGAGAATTAAAGTGGTTGCTATGATTTTTAGATATCATATATTCACCACAGTGTCTTGATTATTATTCCTGTTTTCCAGGCTCCTAGAAATTCCAGGAATCTTTCAGTTTTAGAATTAGCTCTTGCTTTGTAAGTTAAAAAAGAAGTTTAATAGAAAAAGAAAACAAAAAAAGAAGAAAATAGAGATATAAAACATGCAGATAAAATCATGAATATAGATTGAGAAGTACAGATTGTGATGTTAAGATTAAATAATGTCTTATTTATTTGTTTTTGAAAAATAAAGATGACAAAGTTATTGAATGAACAAAGAACTGCATTTTCCACACATGGTTCTGAAACAAGAAGAAAAATAAACCTCAACCTTTACCTCAAGCAATACACAAAAAATGAGCTACATGTGGATAATATACTCAGATACAATTGTTGCCACTATAATCTTCAAACACATAAAAAATCTTTACATTTTGACCTTGGAGCAAAAAACAATATTCTTATAAAGAACAAGAAAGAACTAATGATTTTAAAAAATTGTGAACTACATAAAATTTTAAAAAACTTCTGCTCATCAAAACATAGCTGAGAAAATTGACTAGGAGAAAATATTTTCAACAGTATAAATGACAATGGATTTATATTCATAATATACAAACAACTTCTAAAATCAATAATAAAATAATAAGTAACCTAATGAAATAGAGATAAAAGACTTAAACAAAATTCAATTCTGAATTACTAGTTATTGATACAGAAGAAATAAAAACATATGTCTATGTTGTACACTTGTACACAAATGTTTTTAGTGATTTTATTCTTAAAAGTCAAATATCAGAAATAAACCCAATATCTGTCAATTAGATCAATGAATAAACAATTTGTCATTCATATTTTATAATGTTATATTACTCAGAACTAAATGGAACAAATTTCTGATATGCAAAATTAATGAATAAATCTCAACAGTTTGCTGAGAGAAAAAAGCCAGACACAAGAGAAGCCATATATTTAATTTTGCAATTAAAAATATCTATATGATAGGATAATTCCGTAACAGAATCAAATCTATATCATTATATAGTATTTTTTAGGTGGGAGATTGGGGATTGATTTGGGATGGATGTAAGGCAACTTCCTTGGTTAATTGTAGTTATCTATATCTAGATACGTGTATGGCTTACATAACTTTATATTATTGTGAAAACATGCCAAACTGGAACACTAAAGATCTCTACAGCATGTAATTTGTGCCTCTACTAAAAAGTAAATGATAAATAAAAAATCTTATGCTGTGATTATAAATACTCAAGAAAGTATTTACATGGTTTAAGTCGCCATTTTAATCGTTTATTTTATTGTCACTGTGCATTAACTACATATAGAACATATTTATTATCTATGCATGACTAATGTAAACTATTAATTAGTGATATGATAAATCTTGAATCTTTAGAGCATTACACTTTGGGAATTCACCATTAATATTAATATCCTTAATAATTTAAAATTCTGGAATGTAGATAATTGTGTAGTGTCTCTATTATTTCTCCGTTTGTTTTCATTTTGTTTGCTTATTGCTTTCTGAAACTAAGCCATAAAAGCATGGCGACATACATTACATACCTACATACATTATAAATTTGACTAGAAATAATTCATCTTTTTCTCTTTTTTATTGAAAAAGTAACTTTGTTCTA
This sequence comes from Cebus imitator, assembly GCF_001604975.1. NCBI lineage: Eukaryota > Metazoa > Chordata > Mammalia > Primates > Cebidae > Cebus > Cebus imitator. The sequence goes on from NW_016107429.1 coordinate 202,844, forward strand.
AAAATTTATCTTAAGATTTCTGATATTTTAGTAAATAGTGAGTTCAAAAGATGGTTACTGTGTTTCTAAACATATTTTTACAAAATTATTTTATTAGTATAGTCGGCATTTTCATCTTCAAAAAGTAGTAAATTCTACTTTTATATGAAAATACTGTTTTCTGTGACTCCCTAAAGTAGCGTTATTGTGTTTTTAACCATGAATTTACACTTCTAAGAACCTGAACTTGCAAAATTATTTAAATTGTCTCAGACTCTGAGACAGTGCACAGCTAGTTATTTACTTCCTGTCTGTTTTATAGGAAACTGAGTATCTACTGAGAAGAAAAAAGAGCTAGAGGCAGTTTAACATGGTTTGTGGAATGCTTTTGTGGTTAAATATATTATAATAGGGATTGTCATTAATTATTTCAAAACATCTGATTTCCCATAAATCACTTTTGGAAAAACTGAATTACTTTCTTTGAAGAAACTTTTCCATTAAATTCAATCTTGAGTTTGAGTAACATTGTGTGTACACTGGTTGATGATGAATACACTAATGAATACCTAAGTTATGTTGGTGTTACAGAAGATAAGGCATCTGAAACTTAGACTTTGAAAGAAGAAGTTATCACAAATGCCAAATCCCATTGTGTGGGGTTTCACTCAGGGTGTTAGTAAAAATATTTTCCCCATTTTAGCAATTTCCATTCCTCTGATAACTCCAATCTTATTTTGAGTCACACTTTTGATTCAATACATTGTGTTTTGTGATTTGAAATAGGATTGCTTTCAAGTTTCCTACATTGTTAAAGTTCATACCTTATTTTTTTATTCCATAAATCCCCTTGAAAGAGTTATAAAGATTATGTATTTTGTTAAAGTATAGTAAGTTAAATTTAATTTCAAAATATTTCAAAGATTATTACGCTCCTTGAAAGAAATTTAAAATAGATTAGTTTTTGATAGATTCTGTTGAGAAGATCTGAAAAACAATACAGGATATAAAACAAAGATTATAAAACCTGAGGATATCGATTCATTATAAGTGGAAAATTTTCCAGTTGTTTGGAGATACTACAATTAAACGTCATATTTCTCTATAAATGGTGCTGATCATCTCAAACTGTAAAAAAGACAAACACCATTGTGAATTTTGAGTAACCCATCACTGAAAGCTGAAAAATGACTAAGAACTGTGAGCATCTGTGGTACACCAGTTTTAATGGTCCAAACAAGAAATCTCTTCCCTGATCAGTGAATAATGGCACTTGTTTTAAATAAACCGTATATAGACATATGAATTCATTATGTTCTATCCAGAGTGCAAGCTTTCAATTCTCATTTAGCATAGCTGTTATAAACTTTCCTAACTTTCTAAAATATACTCTCCCCTGCCCCACCATGCTCTCCGTTAGTAACTAAGTGAACCAGTCTTTCTAGCTCTTGTTGTACTGGTTTGTGTACTCCACCCTGGCAAGTAAACTGATGCTATGTGAAACATCGCCACTCATACCCCCAGCAGTCTTTGCGTTACTTTTCCACAATCTTGTTCTCTCAACCCGTTTTGGCTTTCCAATATGAATGTACTTCTAAAACTTCATGAAATTTGAAATTATAAATAAATTTATATTAAAATTATTAATAATGTTATATTTCTTGAAAATATAAAAAATATAAATTTTATGTCTCAATATACTCTCCATCAAGTTCAAGAGACTTTTGTAAGCCATGACAGCAACCATTTAGCACTTCCCTAAATAACTGAGTCCAATGCAGTCTTTTTCACATTATTAATAACAAAAATATGGGTGCCCTTTACATTTTTTTAATATTAGGAAACAATAAGAAGTCAGAAAGAGCCAAATGAATATTGCAAATAGGATACCTAATGATTTCCAATGGAAACTCTCACAAAATTTCCCTCATTTGATGAGAGAAATGAGCAGGATCACCATGGTGGAGAACAACTTCCTGGCAAAGCTTTCTCTGGTGCTTTTCTGCTAAAACTTTGGTTAACTTTCTCAAAACACTCTCATAGAAAGATTATGTTAGAAAATTAACAGTAAAATACCTTGACTATCCCCCAAAAATTGTTGCCATGACCTTTGCTCTTGACCAGTTCACTTTTGCTTTGACGGGACCACTTCTGCCGCTTGGAACCCACTGCTTTGATTGTGCTTTGTCTTCAGGATTATGCTGGTACAGCTGTGTTTTATCTCCTGTTACAATTCTTTGAATATGTATTTTGTAGAATTTTGATCTACTTGTTCAAATTTTCCATTGAAAGCTCTGCTCTTCTCTGCAGCTGATCTGGGCACAACAGTTTTGGTATCGATTGAGTGGACAGTTTGCTCAATTTTGACTCTTCAGTCAGAACTGTGTAAGCTAAGCCAGTTACTATGTCTAAGTTATTAGCTATTATTTGTGCTGTTAATCATTAGTCCTCTTCAGTTGGGGCATGAACAAGATGAACATTTCCCTCACAAATTGGTGTGAATGGTCTACTACTTCAGGTTTCATATTCCACCTCATCTAGTCTGTTCTTAAAATAAGTCATCCATTTTTAAACTGTTGATTTCTTTGGGGCACATCCTCACAAAGTTTTCATAAAGCACCAATTTTTTCATTATTCTTCCATTCAAGCTTTACCATAAATATGACGTTCGCTCTGCTTCGATTTTAGTAGAAGTCATGTTGCTCTGATTGAAGTTTTTTCAAACTGATGTCTTGTAGTTTTTAGTGCCTCAACTCATATCCTGTCCAGATGTTTTATCTGAACAGTTAGTATGAGTTAACTTTGGATACAAAAAAATTGAAATTCATACATAGGATTTATATAACACACATTTTCCAGGAACATTCTTAAAAACATTTGTACTGTCTTTATTTCCATTTTACATTGTTATTACCACACACACAGAGACACACACATGAGAAAGATACTATACACACATTTTTTTCATATTTCTCACCTGTAGATTTTCTCCAGTTACCTGCACTGTGGCTATTTTCTTACTTTTCCACTATCTATTACTATACAATAACTCCAAAGATTGATGGATTAAAATAACAATTATTTATTTTATCTTAAAAATATATGGACTGACTGAATTCAGTAGAGTAGCTCTTCCTTGGAATCTCTCATGTAATTGCAGTTAGATATCTCCTGAGGGTCCCATGATCTGAAAGCTCAGCTGTGCTAGATGGCCAAGATGAGTGAATCACAAAGTTGGAAAATCATATTGGCTGTGGAATGAAGGTTCATCTAGAGCTATTGACTGGGCCACCTGTATTTGTCCTTTCCATGAAATTTGTGCTGCTCATAGTATTGTTGCTGATTGCCAAGAGTGAGTGTCCTAAGATTGAATGGTCTTAGAAATAGAAGCTAGAAGCTACCAGACTAGGTAAAAGTCATGTCCAGTCTGACATAGAACCATTTCATCATCTGCTATTTGACAAAGCAGACATATAGCCAATTCAGATTCAATAGGATGCACAAATAAAACTCTGTGTTCGATTGTCACAAGTTCACATTAAAAAAGAGCATAGAGGCTGGGTATGGTAGCCCATGCCTGTAATCCCAGCACTTGGGGAGGCCCAGGTGGGTGGATAAGTTGAGGTCAGGAGTTCGAGACCAGCCTGGCCAACCTGAGGAAACCCCGTCCCTACTAAAGATACAAAAATTAACCAGGTGTGGTGGCACACGCTTGTAATCCTAGCTACTCAGGAAACTGAGGTGGAAGAATCTCTTGAACCCAGGAGGTGGAGATTGCAGTGAGCCCAGATCATGCCACTACACTCTTGCCTGAGCAACAGAGCAAGACTCCATCTCAAAAAAAAATAAAAATTAAAAGACATAAATAGGAAGATGCTGCATCAGACATTTTCCATGTCATTTCTTTTTTTTTCTACCTAATAAACTGATTAAACATGAAGAGAGACAGAGACGGGGGCAGGGGAGAGAGAGAGAGAGAGAGGGAGGGAGAGAGATGCCAAAATAAAGAAGAGTCAGTTATCTGTTACCACATATTTTTGCTCAATACTTCCCACTTATGCAATTCATCATCAGTATTGCTATATATACTTGACAATGTAGTTTTTTTAAAACATAGCAAACATTTGTCTTTTTATGTCTACACTATTCTTTAAAATTAATATATGACAGTAATCAAAGTATTAGGCAGACGATAGTCACACATGCACAGACTTTGCACTTTGGAGCTTCAAAGTGTAAAGTCTATATTTGTATCTTTAAATGTTCTCAGATAAGACCATGGTTTCACAAATTTCAGTAACCTCTGAGTCTATCTTTGGCACTAATATTTTCAATGACATTAGCCTCAAAGGCTGAGTATACACATAAGACATTTCTAGTTTTGTGTAGTCTGTTATGGATCAACCATCCATGAAATTAACCAGCCCTTTTGAAATCAGCTTAAACTTTCAGATTATGCTACTATTTTGGAGTAACTCATTCCACGTATCATCTGTACATGTTCATGCTGACACAGCATGCCAAACAATATTATCTAGAGTGAATTTCAATATAGAACTTCTCCATATATGTATTTTTTCTTTTCAGTATCCCTCTCAAAACAAGAGCATGCATGGCTAGATTCCAGAAATCATGACATTTATTCATTTAATTTGTAAACAGAAAATTGTTCAAACTTTCTATTTCATAAGAGTTAGATGGGTTTTCTTCAAAGGACTAAAATGTTTACAATGTCTGAAGTATTTCCTGGTAGTTACAAAACCTATTTAATCTTCAAGTATCTGTGGCACTGACAGGTTGAGGTAGTGCACAACAGTCATGATCATTTTGTTCTGAATTGTACCATGTTTCCTAGTATTAGAGCTTGCAGATATTAGGAGCGAAAAGCTCTTCCTGTGGGTAAGCCCAGTTTTTTTGGTTGGTGGAATACTAAGAAAATAATTCTTGTTTTTTTTAAATTTTTGTTGAAAGGGATAAGACACTGCAAAGTGGCATCAGAGACTAATTGAGAAATAATACAGAGGTAAATTTTGCTTGGTTTTCTCTCTTAAAAAAAACCCTGTTAGTATTGAATTTGAATTGGCATAGTTCTTTGAGTTCACCATATTTTTATGTAAAAAAATTTGAGAAAAATGCAAGTTATATGAGATATAAATTTTGTCATCTTAAACCATAATTTGTAATTAGGAAGAGATAAGCAAATACAATGAAGATAAACTAATCTTAACTTTATTTTTGTATAGAATGTTTGGCTTTTAGATAAACAATTAAAACTCTACCATCTCATTTCAATAAATATGTATCTAGTTCAAGTTTATTATATTTCAGTATTGTTGACATTATTTCTTATATTTTACACTTACATGAATTACCATTTCTCTTTTGCATAACATCTGCTTAAATCTGCAATTATCACAAATGCCAAATTCCATTGTGTGGGGATTCACTCAGGGTGTTGGCAAAAATATTAAGGGAAAAATATTAGAAAAAGTTATAGAATATAATCTCAAACTCTTTTGGAAAGCCTAAGGTTTTTTCTACAGTTCTTGGCTGAAGGCAGCTTGTCTCCTTCACAAAGGAATGTGAAGAGTTGACCTAACTAACTTGTTTACTCATGTGGTCTTAAAACTAAACTTTGAGCCAGAAGGTCCTTTCTAGGGTGGGGGGAAGGCAGGGGGATGGGGTCGGGGGGCAGGGAAGTTGACCAGGGATATTACCTACTATACATATTTGCTTTGGGCATTGGAACCTGTCCTGTAATCTTCAAACTCTAGTGGTGTTGACTCAGAGTTTTTGTCATTTAATGTATGCTGAATAAAGGTCCACAAGGCCAACATATGGGGGCCAGCAACTGCTATCTCTTTACAACACTCTCCTTGAGTGCCTGTAAGTAGCCACAGACAACCAACCTGTTCATTTACTGTATTCTGTGTGTGAGCAGATTTATTCATTCACCACTGAGTCAGGGTCTGCAGGACAGACCCCTACAGGTGGTGACCCTGACACCATTGCATTTTCTATCTAGTTTTTTGCAAAGTTTACATGATGATAATTTTAATATAATGTGAATTAAACTTTACTTGAAAAATAAAGCAGAAAATTTTCTTTTTTTTTTTTCCGCTTTATAGATTCTTTGAGTGTAGAATCAAAACATTATGCCTTAGTATGATCCTAGATTTCTGGTTCTATATCCTAAACATTTCATGTAACTTTTATATATTTTGTTCTCATCCATTCTTGCTATTCTTCATTCTTACTACTAACTCATTATGCAATCTAATAATATGTTAAACATATACTATATACTATGCAAATAAATTTGCAACTTGTGTTTTGAAATACCATTTTTCAATTACTTCTGGCCATGGGAACTTTTTGAGAACAGAAGCTCTCATTTTAGTCTTCTTGATTCTAAAGCTATAAGAGAGGATCTGACATAGATGCAGTGCACAATAAGCATTCGTAGAAAGAGATTTTTAGCTGAATAAACTTTTTTTTTTCCTGAGACAGAGTCTCACTCTGTCACCCAGGCTGGAGTGCAGTGGTGCGATCTCAGCTCCCTGCAACCTCCACCTCCTGGGTTCCAGTGATTCTCCTGACTCAGCCTCCCAAGTAGCTGGGATTACAAGTGCATGCCACCATACCCAGGCTATTTTTTTGTGTTTTTAATAGAGGTGGGCTTTCACCATGTTAGCCAGGATAGTCTTGATTTCCTGACCTCAGGATCTGCCTGCCTCTGCCTCCCAAAGTGCTGCGATTACAGGTGCGAGCCAAAATGCCCCACCTGACTAAGCATCTTTTAAAGGCCTCTGATGAATGTTACTATAAATCTATAAAGGTAATGCATTTATCTTAAAGTATAAATAACATGAAGCCTATTCACACTTGTGTTACATTCTTAAGTAGCACATAGCAGTAATGCCTATTTATTTGTATTATTGGTTGCTGAAAGTTGCTGCTGTTTAATATTATCCTATTGATAGAATATGGAAACAGAAAATGTTTCATTTTTCTTTAAAACACCCATTTCAGAGCAATTTTTCAGCTGTTCTGACAGTTAAGAACCTAAGAACCTAACAGTTGTTCTGTACCAAATTTTTGAAATAACTAATAGTAAAATCATGTAAATATTTACTGTGCATATCTGCCAATAAAATTCTTTCATGTAGTTTTAACTCAATAAAATTCAAACAGAATGAACCCATTCTATGATTTTTTTTAATCTTAGAAATTTGAAGTGATTAGAGATGTTGTACTAATGCTCTTTGATGTGTGGCTGCTTAACCCCTGTCTCATGTAGTAGGTAAGACTGTTGAATGTGAAGAGAACTATGTCCCAGTGTTCTTAGGACCCACAAACCAAAGTTTGCCTTGAGGCAATGCAAAATTTTAATTTGTTTATTCCAGATTAGAAAGTTTAATGATGAGAATAAAAGTTTAAAAAGGGAAAGAGCAATTAAAATGCAAGATATTATATACATTGATGTACATAATAGAGAAGGTAGGTTAGTAAGATGATCTCTCAGGAGAGGAGAGATAATAAATAGGAAGGATAAATGTAAAACAAAAACAGAAAAAAGATACATTAAGTGCAGTAAAGACAGTGGCATATTGTTTTTACTTTGAAAATAAAAAGATACATAGGTATCCTGGGATAACTCAAAAAATAAGGAAATAAAGACTAATATAGACAAATATATCGAGAGACATACTCATACACATTCAGAAATGTGCTATCTCAATTGATTTTACATCTATGTTTGGAGGAAGAGTGTGTGTGTGTGTGTGTGTGTGTGTGTGGCCTTCCTTTCTTTTGTTTCATTCCCACTCCAAATTCTACTGGCAAATTTAAAATAAAAATATATAGGGAAAACTGAAGTTCAGAAGAATTGAAGGTTTTTTGTTTTGTTTTGATTTCCTGAATGTAAATAATAATATTTATTTTTGGTATAATATAATAATTATTATTTTTTGTTTACTAGAGCACAATTTTTATTTAAAAGTTTCTGAAAAGTGAGTGTCATTCTTTTCCCCTCTATCGGACTATTTTATATGAGCAGGAGCATATTAGTTTTACTAATCATAGATCCAACCTACTCTTACTGCACATTTAGACAATATCTGATATAAAAGTACTAAGTAAATTTTTTTAACACCTAAAACATTTACATCTTTCTAATTCAGAGATACAACCATTTTCTCTATAAGGTTAATCATTATATTGATATTAATCATTAATTATCTTTCAGCATTTAGCTGGCAAGTTACCTCTTCCTGGAAACCATCCCTATCATTTCTCCTCTTTGCCACTTGCTCTTGCCTTTGTATTAGGTACATGTTTCTATTGTTGTAGTAATGTAATGCTAAGTAACAATGCATCATCTACTAGAAGGGGCAAGGTGTGGTGTTTTCATCTTTGACATCTGTTTCTAAGCCAGTGTCTGAAACATAATTGACACACAACAAATGCTGATGGAATAAAATAATGGGTTTTATTAGGATTAACATGCTAGCAAAAGAAAGGGAAAAGGAGTAAGACTAGACATCTCAGCCTCCCCCACTGGGTAGTTGCTAAGGAAATTGCTGTAAATTTATTTTCAATTCTACATGGGACAGGACTGAAGCACAGCACATATGTATTCAACTCAAAGTGACTTTTCATATTTAGGGGTCAAATGTTAGCTTTAGCAGTTAATTTTCCTCCAAAATATGTACATCTATTACGTTCAAAAAATAAAATTTAGAAAGAAATTTTAAAAGTTAACTGTGTAATGACTGTTTTAAGACTATTTCTGCTAAAAATAGTGAATAGAGTGAAAAGAAATTGATAGGTACCTTCTTTAAGCACCTTAAATGTAGCCATAAATTAAGAGTAAATCATTTTTCAAGCAACTAAAGGAAAAAGACTCCTTCAAAATTAGAAATTCAAACAATACACCTATATATCTGTGTATAAACGGAAAGAATTTCCATTTACTTCTTTTCAAATAAAACACAGTAAAATTCCATTTGCCATGCCTTCTTTTATGTGGATACATCTTCAAAGATATATAGGTCTATTTCTTAAATTACCATTAAAAATTGCCATTTGAATTAATTATTTCACTTGCAGTAATTGTCTTTCTCCAACAATTATCTGTAATTGTGAGCACAGAGGTGGAACTCATTTCAGACTCTGCCCTTGCAAGTGTACTTGCTAAAATACAATGGCAAGAGTTACAAAATATTATAAACCCCAGATAATGCTAATATCTTCTAAAATATTATAAAACAAGCAATTCTGTATAATTCTTGCTACCAGATAGCAAAAATATAGTGTGTGAGAAATGCCACAAGTAAATATGTTTCTCCTAAGAGTGATTGTTTTAGTAATTTGTGATATTGCATAGTTATCTGGCTTCTAATAGATGGTTGTTAGCATTAAAAGTATTCTATTTTAATAACATTTATAACAGTTAAGAAGTCATAGACTCTTTCTGAATGTCCTGACTAAATAATAAATAAATTAGTTATATTACAGGAAGTTGCAGGTAGGGGCTAGTGACTTAATTGTATACTCGAGGACTGGGGGTCTTTCTGTCCTTCGTCTTTGACACTTTAGTTCACTCATTTTGTTTTTAGGTGTTCGTATTTCCCAGTATTATCACCTCAATTGCCTTCTTAGGAGTCAAATATTTCCTGGATCTCTACCACCACAGCTGACCTCACATTTGCTTGGCTAAAACCAATCACTAAAGCAATCACTGGTCATGAGAATACAACTACAGTTTAATGGCTAAGACTATTTCTGCTAAAAAACTGTTAATTAAGTGAAAAGAAATTGATAGATACCTTCTTTAACCACCTTAAATGTAGACATAAATTAATAGTAAATCATTTTTCAAGAGACTACAGGAAAAAGACTCCTTCATAATTAGAAATTCAAATAATACACCTACATAACTGAAAAGCATTTCCATTTGCTTTAGTTTTTTTCAAATAAAACATATTAAAATTCCATTTTAATGGAATTACATATGGCTTAGATGAATTAGGATTTACCCCTGATGTGACAACAGAATCATTTAGTTTGTTTCTGATAACTGAGTAGGCACAAAGGGTGACAGGATAAAACTGAGTTTCTCTTAGCCAAATTGAGAGGAATAGATATGAATGGGAAAGTACTAATGTTTGCTAACATATGTATTATGTTAGTAGAAACCATACAGTATCATATTATAAGAACAACCTAAACAATATATCTCAAAATAAATTCAGAAAGAAAGAAACCTTCCTAGTTTCCCAAGGACATTTTCAAAGCCATGAAATCAGATAAAGAAAATCATCTTTGATCATTCTGGAAATGTTAGTCAAATGACGAAGTTCAAAAGTCTGAAAGTATTAAGTTGAATGACATGATTATTTTTATTTTAATATACACATTTCCTGAGATTAGGGAAAAGTACATGAAATTTTGAAGTAGATAAACAGTACTACCATGTATATTAACAAAAACTATTGACAATTATGGCTGTTTGAGTTACGTATGACCCTGGAGAACTGTGATTGGATTTTATTCTAATATACACAGTATGTATAATGCATTGTCTAAAGCTTTTGGCTTGACCATTTAAGATTTAAAATTGAATACATAATAAATGTCTTGAGAACTCATCTTTAATTCTCATAATCCCTCTTTCAATGACTATAGCAATAGCTGCTTCTTTTCCTGAATTATTTCAATGATTATGTCTGTACAATCCCTTGTTAGAAGCTAATTTCAGTAAGATCTTTCCACACAATAGCATAATGTTATTCTTTTCTAAAATATAAACAACTGAGATGCTGCTATATTGAAATTTAATAACATGCTTCACTGAATATAATTTGTTCACTTGTTTTCTGTTTTATTTAATCTTCAAAAGGTACAGATCACCTAAAATGTAATATAATTATATTGGCATATCTAAAATATAAAATATTAATTTCACAGGAAGAAAGTGGATAAGTGTTTATTTTTAAACCTGCATGGTCCATAACAACTTTGAAGGATATTTTGTTCTTAGTGTATTTATTGTGCATGTAGTAACAGCGTTTGGATATAATTTTGTTACCGTATAAATTTTACTGTCATAGGGTGTTTATTTTTTCATTTGTACATGCAAACTTAATTTGGAGAAAGCTTTAGTGCAGACCTATGAATATTGCATGTGTATATTAGAAGTAAAAAATGGTAGTTGCTGTATACATTATTGAAGACTATTTTAGTAAGAGGTTGCACACTGAATAATTTTTTTCTCTTCAAATTCTACTCATTTTCATGTTAATGTCTTTAGAAATATCACTTCGGTACTTCTGCTGTTACAAACTTTTCAACAACTACCTATAAATAATGCATCAGTGACAATATTGTTCTAATAATTTATTTAGGACATAACTAATTTACAGCTCTAGGCATATTTAAATAAGGGTTTTCTTTTAAGTTTGTAGCTTTCAATGCCGCTTGTTTAGCCAATCTGAAAAAATAAAATTCAAAACCAAAATAGTATGCTTACTATGAATATAGTTTGTTCATCATAATCTACAATAAACATGTGCTACTAAATAAATTATCTGAAATACTTGAATCTATGTATGATGTCTTTCCATACCCTCCCTTTAGTCTGCTTTGGAGTTTTAATTGCTGTCTGTGGTTTCTCTTTCTATCTCCTAATTCCCACTTTTCATGCAGAGAAGCTAATGGGGTTATAATCTAGTAATTAAAGCAGATAATTTTAATTTCTCTGATGACTATTATAATAATCTTGTTAAGATTATAATGTTTCATTTGTTGCTACATGTGAACATTTGGGTTTGTGGAGGCAGCCTGTGCTATTGAATCACTAAATAATTAAAACAGCAGAACACTCTAGCCAGCGAAGGTTAGCTGCTAATATAAGATCAAAGTTAGATCTATTTGTAAATCTATTAAATGAACCAGATTGGACATATCACATATTTAATAAAAGTCATCAAAGAAGGTGATGCTTCATTAAGCAAATATCTAATTTCATCATTAATAAAGAGTTGTCCTTTCTAGATTGTATGGCAGTATATTGCTCTCCAAGATATAAACACAAAAGACAACTCAATTAATAGATGATTAAATGCAGACAAAAATAAAAAATAAAACTCATTAACTAATTTACCAAATATAGCAATATTAGAATATTAAAATTTTTCAAATCCTAAGCAATAATCCATATACATGATACACTACATTAACAAAAAGGAAATTTAAATTTATACTATTGGTTAAGACAGTGTACTTTTGAAAGTATCATCTTTCATTGTATTAGAATTCCCAACTGTCCTTGAACATGGCTGGACTTTAAGAGATAACAGCCAAAGGCGATAATGCAATGAGTTAGCAGTATGTTTTCATGAACTATATGCGCTAAGTGCATTTATAAGCTCTAAAATATATATTGTCAGTTTAACATTGCATTAGTCAGGATTCTTTAGAGGATCAGAACTAATAGAATATATGTATATATGATGAGGAGTTTGTTAGGAATATGGACTCACGCAATCACAAGATGAAGTCCCACAATAGGCCATCTGCAAGCTGAGAATCAAGGAAGCCAGTCTGAGTTCCCAAACCTCAAAATAGGGAAGCCAACAGTGCAGCCTTCAGTCTGTGGCCAAAGACCAGAGAGTCCCTGGGAAATCACTGGTGTTAACTCAAGAGTCCAAAAGTTGAAGAACTTGGAGTCTCATGTTTCAGGGCAGGAAGCATCCAGTAATGGAGAAAGATGAAGGTCAGAAGACAAAGCAAGTCTCTCTCATTCTGCTTTATTCTGGCAGCTGATTGAATGGTGCCCACCAGATTAAGGGTGGGTCAGCGCCTCCCAGTCCACTGACTCAACTGTTAATCTCCTTTGACAACAACCTCAGACACACTTAGAAATAATACTTTGCATCCTTCAGTCTAATCAAGTGGACACTCAATATTAACCATCACAAACATATTCTATTTGGCGTTCTTTGGGAATATTTAAAGTTACTTGTGTATAACTATAATCCAAAGTTTTCTTGAAAGATTGATTACTATATCCCATAATGCACGTATTAGTTTCTTCTCTCTCACAAACTTCTTCAAACCTCTTCAATGTCTACTCTTTCTCACTGGCCTACTTGGAAACTACTATTATTCCCTTCAAATACTACTATCATGTCAAATAATTTGGTAAAAAAATAAAATTATAACATGTTTTTGAAAGCCCAAGAACTTTTCAACAAAATATTTCTTTCCAGCATGTGTTTAAATTTGTTTAAATATTCATTTAAGCAGTATTTTTAAAATACTAAAAAGTTATAAATGTACTTTCTCATTATATGTATCCAGCACGAATGTTATTGAACCTCCCCACTTAGTATAAACTATACATTTCATGCTAGTGGAAATAAACATAAGGTCAACAAATATAACTTTCACAATAATAATGCAGCCATATTTTCTAGGCATATACTCCAGTTTGATATGTTTAAATAGTCTTCATAAACCATTCTAATAATATGAAAATACTTATTAAGTATGTATTATGCACAGTATTTTGGAGAATATAAAGAAATTTAATATGGGCTTGGACATTTAAAAAGAAGGAAGGTGTGTAGACTCACACAGACAACAAATTACTCTTAATGTAAGTGTATTGTGCAATAAAATCAAGAAAGTGTTTTGGTGGAATACACAAAATGGCCACATTTATTGACAAGGAGCAGACTAAAAGTGACATCACATGTATATCATTAATTTATAAACTCACATCATTCTTTTGATTGAAATATACCAATATGGATTCTTAAGCATCTATCATCATATTCAATAGAACTGTAAGTTTATTAATTAAATGTTCTATATAGAAAATTAGGCATATAGCCCAGGCATGGTGGCTCACGCCTATAATCCCAGCATCCTGGGAGACCTATGTGGGTGAATCATTTGAGGTCAGAAGTTCCAAACCAGTCTGGCCAACATGGCAAAACCCCATCTCTACTAAAAATACAAAAAAATTAGCTGGGCGTGTGTGCCTGTAGTCCTAGCTTCTCAGGAGGCAGAAGCAGGAGAATGGTTTGAACCCGGGAGGCAGACATTGCAGTGAGCTGAGATTGTGCCACTGCACTCCAGCCTGGGCATCAGTGTAACAACAAATATAACTTTCCGTGCAAAAAACACAAAACAAAACAAAAAGACAAAACCAAAGTAGTGTTCTAAATATATCATTTGCCGTGTTTGCTTTAGGTTACATAAATTTCAATTGGTAGATTTTTTTGGACTGTGGAGTTTGAATTTGATTTTAGAAGCAACCAGTGACCGTTGGTAATCTAAGCGAGAGGGTGATCTTGTCTCAATTGAGTTTATAGTAAAATACATAGATATATAACATTCCAATCTCAAAATAGGAACCAGTGCATGTGATGCAGTTGCCAGTGGAGTAAGAAGTCATAAATCACAGCTAAATAATGTGAAATTATTTTTAAGTACTGCTGAGCATCAAAGGAATAGATCAAAGAGTAAAGAAATAATCACAGAAAAAACATCATGAATTTAGTAGAAGTTTATGAATATTTATATGGGGAAGGATATTATAAATCAAAGAATGAAATTGGCATGTGGTCTAACTACATATTGGAAATCTATTATTATTAAGTCAACAAATATTAAGCAACAGCTTCATGTCAGAAGTATGTGGCATACTGGAGAAGTGTATTTAAAGAAAAAAAATCTCTGTGATCAGTAAAAAGAGATAGTTTTAAAAAATAAAATTGTAAAAATAGTATCACATGTTCTATAATTGAAATGTATTAGGGGCTTAAGGAACTTAAAGAAGAGACTACCTAGTACTGTCATGAAGAAATCAAGTATTAGGTAGATTGAACCTTGAAGAATCAAGAGAAGGGAGGGCATTTTAAGAAGAATGATAATCATGTAAAAATATAAACAATATGAAAGAGAATGTACAGCCAAGGGACTAAGAGTTATTCTGTAACTACAGTGCACAGCGATGTGTCAAAGTATATAGAAGTCTTCACAAAGAGTGAACAAGCAGGCAGAAATCATGTAATGAAAAGTCATATGCCATGCCCTCACACTGGGAATGTGAATCAAAGGCAATAGAGGTCTGAGTCTTTGACCGAAACTCCCCACAGAGATGACAATACACTGGCTGTACAGCATGCCTGCTGTGAGGGGAGCAGGTTTTCTCTGTGAGGCCAGCCAGGTAACTTTGTCATTGCCTGTAGACTGTCCTGAAAATCACACATAGGTTTTTGGCCAGGAGCTGAACTCTTCAAATACCATTTGAATTATTGACCGCCACACATAGGAATCATTCTGTATCTTCCTATTCTTTTAATAGATTGTCTTTAAAATTGTATTTAGTATTTGTTCCTCTCTGTATTATGTAGTATCAATATTTGTATAAGTGCCAAAGGAAATCTGAAAGGTGTCATGTATTCAAAAATGGTCACGTCATGTGAACTATGGCACTATGCTTAATATGCAGAAGTTCAAATTCAGTATGTCATCAAAACACCCAACTCAAACATTAAAATCCTCTTCAATATTTGAAAATTGTAAGTGATTTCTACTATCCTTCAACAGAATATTATAATTTAACATGAAATAATTCCTTTTTGTTTACATGCCATTAAAGGTTTATACATGGATAATTGAATTCAATGGGAAATTTTCATTGGCTATTTAAATTTTTTAATCCTGAATAAAGAGGCAGTGATAATGGTAGTAGTGTGAATTGTGTGCAAGTGCAGTAATGAATAATTCATCCAAAGGTCAAAAGCTAGCAATGGTCAAAAGTTTTACATCATATTGTTCATTAGAGTATAATAAAGAACACCTTAGAAATAGCTCATAGGTCTCCAACTACTTGGGTTTCACTGATATTGAGAATGCATCAAAAATTAGAATATATACTATTAAATTAATCCTAAGAAGACTTTATTGTGCACTCAATTTGTAAATTAAAGGCTTAGATTTTAGCAGTTTACATGATTTTAATACAGATCATGAATACTTTTATTCTCTGTAAGTGAAAATGTATGTGCAAATTTTTGAAAGGCAAACACTATTAAAATTTATGCGTGCATGTTTTTAGATGGCCCACGAACTTTATATCAATAAATATTACATAATGAAATAACTTGGCAGATTAAAAATGCTACTCATCTATATATTTAGGAGTAAGAAAACAGGGGTGAATAACATATGTTTATCATAAGGAAATATTTAAAAACATTATATACATTCATATAATGTAACACTTTGTAGACATTTCAAGTGATATCGTATATTTACAGTCTTTGATATGGAAGTACATGTATAATACATAGTTGAACAAAATTAAATTCTACAAAACATTAATTGCAATGGAGTTTCATTGAAAATGCTTTTACACATGTATATTAACAACTATTGTTGCTGTCTAATGAAAATCATTTAAATATCACTACTTACACATTCTGGAAGAGCAGCAGGAATTGTGTTAAAATTTTTTTATTTGTAGAATCAGATTGTAGCAGTCATATTCTAAGATACTCTCCTACCCCCTTCCTTATGTTCTGCCTTTCATATTAATACCTTGTGTAATACCTCTCTTATCTAAGTACAGGTGGGATCTACACCTTACTTTTAATCAATAGAATATGGAAAAGACGAATGTCACTCTATTATTATGTTGTAATACATAAGGGTTAATGTTGCTTTCAAGCTTGCTCTAGAGGTTCTCCTTGCTTGCTTGTCGAAATAAGCATTCATGTTGAAAAAGCCCCCATGACAAGGAGCTTCAGGCAGCCTCCAGAAATTGTGGGCAGACTCTAAGAACAGCAGAGAACCCCACAGGCTGAGAACAGTGTCCAGCTGATAGCCAGCAAGAAGCCTAGGATTTCCGTATTGCAACTGCAAGAAAATGAATTGTGCCGAAAACCTGAGTTTAGAAGCAGACGCTTCCATTCAAACCTCCATGTGCAAATCCAGCCTTAACTGATACTTGATATCAGCCTTGTGAAACATTGAGCAGAGGGCCCGATCAACTGTGTCCAGACTCCTGACCCCAACCCTGCCACATGAGGTTTTAGGCTGCTACTTTTGTGATCGTTTGTTATGAAGCAATAGAAATTTTTTTAAAAAAATCTTAAAATATATGTTGCATATGAGAGGAAGTTTCAGAGCTAGAGTGAACAAAGAAAAAGAGACAAAAGCAACTAAAATATTTTCAATAACAAACTTAAAATGATGTCAACCTTTTTCATGGCTAAAATTATGAAAGTAAAAATTGAAAGAAGTGTGGAAGGAAGAAAATTACTTGAAGCAAATTGAGTAGGCCTAACATAATGGCATGAAGTTAGGATGGGATGAGTGAGGAGCTCAGTTGTAAAGAGGTCAGTTTTAAGGTATTTGCTCATAATCTGGAATATTTCCCTCTGCTAATTAAATCTCTGCAGAAAAGTGCAGGCATGCCAATGTAACCAGGGACAGGCCACAGGGACTCAGCTTCCTCCCCATCTGCCAAAGATGTAGTGGGGGATGGGAACAGAGCTGGGAGGGCATCCCAAAGAGGCTTCCTCTTCTCCAATCTGATGTTTTCCCCTATGTGCCCAGATTCTTGGCCTCTCTTGCCCCAGGAATGGGGGAAGAGGCCCTGGAGGCATGGTGAGTTTACCCTTTGAATAAATATAAGGGGCCTAAAGAGTTTAGCAGAGAGTGATTTATTAGGCAGAGAAAGAGAGAAAGAGCCAGAGAGCTCCCACACTGCCCCCACGCTGCCACGGGAGGGACTCCAAGGGAGGAATCCACACAGGTAAGGGGCAGGGGGATTTTAACCCTAGAGTTATTCCCACCCCATTCATGTTCTCATCCAATGAGAGGAGTTCTTGTAAACTTCCTCTGGAGTGCTTGATCTTTGACTCTGATACTGGATTGGCTGCTATGTCCAGAACAGAGACCCCTCCTCCCAGAGCTTTTGACGGGTTTTTTAAACAAAGGAATACACCTGGAATTTTTACCTAGCCCATGCTGGGGAAAGTAAGACAAAGAACTTTACATTCCATAGAGGCACTGACCTGGGAAGATCTTGCCTCTGAAACCAACACCTTGTCGACCCTGGAAGAGAGGTTTTTTTTCCTTAACACAGTCCCTCACAAATAGACAAAAAAACCACATGGTCTAAAAAGACAAAGCAAGAATGAGAACCAGAATCAGGCATGACATAGATTTTAGAATTATTGTAGGGAATTCAAATAACTCAAGATCCAATGAAAAAAAATCGAGACAGGATGCAGAAAGAGAGATGTAAAACTATTAGAGAAATACAAACTAAGAATTAAAAGGGATTGCTAGAAATAAAAAAGATTGTAATGGAAATAGTGAATGTCTATGATGGACATGGCTGAGGAAAGAATAAACACATGTCCATCTAAACCTGATGATGTGCCAGTCAAAACTATTCAAATCAAATTGCAAAGAGAATGCTAGAGTAAGAAAAAAGCAGAACAGAATATCCAAGAACTTCGGGACAGTTAGAAAAAGGCATAATATAAGTATCATTGAATACCAGAATAAGAAGACAGAAATAGAAGAAATATTTGAAGTAATAAAGGATAAGAATTTTCCAAATTAATAGGTTACAGTAAGCCACAGATCCAAAAGATCAGAGACTATCAAACAGGATAAATGTCAACATATTTACATTAAGCCATCTTATATTTAAACTGTAGAAAACCAGGGACAAACAGGTAATATTGAAAGAAGCCAGTCTTGGAGCTCTTCCATATATAAAGCCAGTGTTAATAGATATGAAGGGAGAGATAGACTGGAATGCCAAAAAAGAAGGGGACTTCCATACCCCACTTTCAGCAATAGACAGATCAGTCTGACATACAATCAACAAGGAAACATTGAGCTTGGGCTACACCTTAGACCAAATGGACATATACTGAATATGATATCCAACCACAGCAGAATACACATTATTTTCAAGCACACATGGAACAGTCTCCAGGATAGGTTGTATCTTAGGCCATAAAACAAGTCTTAACAAATTTAAGATTAAAATCATATCAATATTTTTTCAGACAACAATAGTATGAAATGAACAGTCAATCACTAAAATGAATTAAGACTTAAACATAAGACCTGAAATCATAAAATTACTAGAAGAAAACTTAGAGAAAGCTCCATGAAATTGATCTGAGCTATGATTATTTTTTGATATGACACCAAAAGCAGAGGCAACAAAAGCAAGAATAGACACATGGAAATACTTCAAACTAAAAACTTCACAGCAAAGAAAACAATTAACAGAGATAAGGCAACCGATAGAAAGGAAGAAAATTTTTGCAAAATTTGATAAGGGATTATATCTGATAAGGGATTAACAATTAAAATATATGTTACTGAAATAACTAGCACAAAAAATAAAAATTTTAAAAATGGGAAAAGGTTCATAATAGACATTTCTAAAAAAAAGATATAAATGTCCAGCAGGTATTTAAAATTGCTGCTTCTGCGGTAGGCAGAAGCCTGGGATTGTGTGGATCAGCCTGGCCCTAGGTTGGTCTGGAACCAGGGGCAGGCCTGGAACCTTGAACCACAGAGGCCAGCCCAACACTGGGCAGGACTGGAGAGTCTTATTGTAGCAGGAGCGGCCTCGGGAAAGGATCTCTCGGACACCTATTACGGGAGGAAAGAATGTATTACAGTTGGGAGCTTTGTTGGCATGCGTGCCTAATAGCAAAACTCGTCCAACAAAGGGAGGTTCAGCCTTTATGTAGGCTTATACTTTAGATGCTACACGTGGAAGAATCTTAAGTTCATAGTTTCAGGACTCACATGTGAAAATGTTTTACAGTTTCAGGAATTACATATGAAAGGGTTTCAGTTCACAGTTTCAGGATTTACATATGAAAGGGTTTCAGTTCACAGTTTTAGGAATTACATATGAAAGGGTTCCGTTTCACAGTTTCAGAAATTACATGTGTAAAGGTTTCTGGTTTGATTTTTAAGTAAAAATAGTGCCTTCTGAAGTTTCCCCAAGGCCTAGCCTGTTGTTTTCAGCAAGAAGATTCAGGCGGCGCCAGCTGGCCTGCTCTCTCTTCTGTTGAGAGGCACAGTGGATGTGACAGAGGGGGAGATAATCCTAAATGCCTGGGTCTCCCTCCTCATTATCTGTAGGGGACAGCCTGGAGACTGTGTCTGCAGGTAACAGTCTGATGACTAGGGCTCTTGGGGCCACAGGATCTGGCTTGTCCCTGGGTCTGGCCTAGCGTCTGAGTCTGCGGGGGCTATCCTGACACTGGAGGTGGCCTGAACCCAGGCACTGCTGGAGCTAGCCTCTGTTGGGGCTGCTGAAGTTGACCTGCAGCTTGGAACTGGGAATTTAGGGTCTGGCCTAGAGCAGCTGTGACCTGGTAAAAGCCCCATAAAACTGCATACCTCAACCATACCTCGGCTTTCTGTTGAATAACCCAAATGTGAATAAGTAATTAAGGACTGTAATTCCCACCCTACCCAGACAATGTGTAAACAAATGCTAATCTTGACTTTTGTGAACCACTTAAGTAACAATCAGAATGTTAAAAGTCCCCTAGCCCCTTGGAGTGTCCAGAGCCTCTCACCCTCATCTCTGCCCAGGAGGTGATTTACAGAATCTACTAGCCCTCAGAACATCTGAAGCCCCTCACCCCCACCCCTGCCCCTCACCCTCACTCCCAAGGTGGTTTTATGGGTATAAAAGATCTTAACACCCTCCTTTCGGGGCCACGGGTTGGAGAGACGGGAGTCCTCCGTGGCCACCGGCAACAAAGACCCTGCAATTGGCATACTTTTGTCTTGGTGTTAACTTTCTATGCTTGGGCCAGTACAACACAGCCACAGGGCTGGAAGCTCAATCCATAGGTCCTGGCCTGAAGCCTGGGGCCATGGGGACCTACTCTGTGCTGGGTTTTACTGGAGCAGGCCTGGTGGCAAAGTCCAGTGCTCATTTCTCTCTCCAGGCTGTGCTGCCTGGGTTTGGGAGAAGGGTGATACAGGTATTAGCAAACTCTCCTTTGCTCCTTTTTCAATGTGTCTTTTCTTTCTTTTTTTTTTTCAACGTGTTTCTTATTTCTGTGCTACTTCATCTCTTTAGCTCCTTTGAAGGTATTTTCATGTGTGAATACTTATTCAAATTGGTGTTTTTGTAGAGGAAAGGGAGGGCTGGAAATTCGTATTCAACTATCTTGTTAATGTTCTTATTTACATTTTTAAACTAAGAATAAAGGTTGTTTCAAAGGCAGATTTTTATGGGAGTTTTCTGTAATAATCTCTGAAGGGAGGCACTTTGGTTTGGACTGAGAAGAAATTATAGATGAGGAAGAAGGGAGATCAACAATAGATATCTCCTCAATAGCCTTGTTTTTAAGAGTAGCAGAGAAGGGGGCAGAATCCGGAGAGGGACTTGGGGCAAGAATGGTTTTGTTTATTGTTTGTTAGACTGGTTTTAAAATGGAGGATTACTTAGGCACGTTGTGTGCTAATGGAATAATTCTGATAGAGAGTGGAAATTATTGATCTCTCTTCATCAATATTCATTATCAGTCACTTAGCCACTTGTTGAATCCCTTAGAAAATATAATCTTATTATGTGAGACAATTTGAAACTATTTAAAAATTCTAAGATAAATGGGAAAAAATACTCATTTTTAGCAGATAAAATATCTGAGAAAAGTATCGGTTTATACTTAATATGAGCTATAATTGTTTATGTTATTCATAAATATGTAAGAGAAGATGAAAACATATATACGTATATAAATAGAAGCATCTAAATGAGGTGGAAGAAAAATGAAGCAAATATACTTTAAATCACTCTTGATAATTTATTGCCTTTGAGAATAAAACTGCATGAAATAACTTGCATTTTGTCTTTAGCATTCTTTTAAGCAGCAATCCCTAATTATTTTATTTTATTTATTTATTTTTGAGACTGAGTCTTGCTGTCTTGCCCAGGCTGGAGTGCAGTGGGCGTGATCTCGGCTCACTGCAACCTCCGTCTCCTAGGTTCAAGTGATACTTCTGCCTCAGCCTCTTGAGTAGCTGGGATTACAGGCATGCACCACTATGCCTAGCTAATTTTGGTATTTTTAGTAGAGATGGGGTTTCACCGTGTTGGTCAGTTTGGTCTTGAACTCCTAACCTCAAATGATCCACCCGCCTCAGCCTCCCAAAGTAATTATTGCAGTGGCCTCTTATTACTGTGTTGTTTAGTAGGTTCCTGGTCATGGCAGAGGTCCTTGATTATTACAGTAGCCTTCTAACTGTTCATCCTCCCACCACCCACCTATCATTGCTTCTCTTCAGTGTCTTCTGAACACTGCAGTCAGCACGATTCTGTCAAATCTTAGGTCAGATCATATTACTGCTCTGCTGAAAAATGTTCCTGTGGTCTCCATTTCACATCCCATAAAAGCCGAAACAAGTAGCATACCATTCCTCCATTGTCTGCGATTAAATTCTCATGCTCTCCTACTCTACTCTAGCAAGGCTGGCTTCCTTCATTTGCCTTTGGCACTATAAGAATTACACTGCTGGCCTTGGAGTTTGCCCATTTATTGGCTTCACACATGCAAGTAATTTACTCTCTCAGTTCTTTCCATCTGTTCTAAAATGGCTCATTCTCTATAAAGTTTCCCAAACCCTCTTTAGAAATGTATCTCTCTGTCAACACTGACTATGCTTTTTGATTTGTTTATTTTCTCTCTTGTCTCAAAAGAATGGAAGTTCGTTATGGTAGGGTTCTTGCCAGTTTTATTCAATGCTAGATTCATATTTTCTATGTTCTAAATCACAAAAACACATATGTACACAATGAGTGAATCTCTGTATGTATGATTAAAGTATCAACTCCTGAGTCATCTAAAAAGAGACAAGTATATCTGTTTGACCTCATCATGGCTGGAAGACTTTGAAGGGAATTGCAATTGTTGAGACCCAGCCCATTCTAGATGACTCTGCTGGCTTGGAAGCCCCTAAGCCAAAACTGATCTCTGAGTATTTTGCAGATCCGATATCTTTCTCAAACTTCCCCACTTTGATATTTTAGCTAAATGACTCTGACTTTGAGAAATTTAATGTAGGAGATGGCAAGGTTCTTCTGTGTGATAGAGTTGTCCGAAGAGGAGAGTAATATATTCTATAGCCAAGACAATCTCTCTAGGTAGATGGGTCTGGTAGGTGTGCATATTTCAACATGGCAGTTTGTAGGTAATCTCCTTTGATAAATGTTCAGGTTTGAGGATAGAGGACAAGATAGGAACTACGATGGATTAGTGTGGGCAATTTTCCTTTGCATTACAGGGATTGTAATGTGAGAAAAGTTTTCATAGCTCCCACTTTATAATGGCTTTGGGGGACTCCAATTCTTCAATTTAATCTGATAACACATAGAGCCTGGGAATACAATAGTGGGGCACATTAGGGATATTCACACCTACAGAAGCAGGTACAATTCTTCAATTTAATCTGATAACACATAGAGCCTGGGAATACAATAGTGAGGCACATTAGGGATATTCACATCTACAGAAACAGGTACAGAGAAAGTCACACTCTGCCAATGAGACTGTTCACTAGGAAATTACAGCAGGGTAGGGAGTAGTAACCCACAGTGCAGTTAGTAGCTAGGAACACATTGTGGAGTAAATGGCTCAGTTTCTTCACAGGGAAAATACTTTTTTTTCCCAAAATATATTAGAAAGGTTGAATATTGAATATGGTGGGAAACTGGCAAGTGTTATAAACAGACTACTTTCTTCATGAGACTTTCTACCCTATACATAATACTTGAATTGAAGCATGTATGAGAGTACAACCTCACTTCAATTAATGGAGTGATTACAATGTACTCATTTCTAAAATGTCATAAATATTTTAGATCATCTTGTTCTGACAATGGAAGTAGCGTAAGACACTAGTGAGTTACAGAGATTATAAAAAGGTGTATAGGCCGGGCGCGGTGGCTCACGCTTGTAATCCCAGCACTTTGGGAGGCCGAGACGGGTGGATCACGAGGTCAAGAGATCGAGACCATCCTGGTCAACATGGTGAAACCCCGTCTCTACTAAAAATACAAAAATTAGCTGGGCATGGTGGCGCATGCCTGTAGTCCCAGCTACTCGGGAGGCTGAGGCAGGAGAATTGCTTGAACCCAGGAGGCGGAGGTTGCGGTGAGCCGAGATCGCGCCATTGCACTCCAGCCTGGGTAACAAGAGCGAAACTCTGTCTCAAAAAAAAAAAAAAAAAAAAGGTGTATAACTGTTCTCTGTTTTTGGTTAAAAATGTAAAATCAGTTGAAAAAAATAAGAGTAAATTAAAGGAATGTGTGTTAAATTAATGGTTGTCATTGCAATTGTTCCTGTCTCATAAATATTCATCTTTTTCCCATTTATTTAAACAATTGAAAATTTATTGGATAATTTTTTTTACTATTAAATGTTACTGTGTTACTGCATATCCTTTTACAACCCTTGACTGATGATTTTTCTAAAGAAATTAAATAAGCAAATAGAACCCTATAACTTTTATACACATATATTACAAATACGTAAAATGAGCAGCTTTACATGAGCAATTTAGTTTTTAATTACTTAGACTACATGGATAGATTTGTTGTATTTGACCGAACGTAGAAAGTTATCACGAAGACAAAAGAATGCCAGATTGCAGGGTCATTTATTATGCCGGCGACCACAGAGGACTCACGTCTCTCCAACCTGTGGTGTCAAAAGGAGGGTGCCACGACTTTTTATACCCGAAAAATCACCTTGGGAGTGGGGGTGAAGAGCGGGGATGGGGATGAAAAGGTTTTGGACATTCCAAGGGCTAGGGGATTCTGTGATTCACCTCCTGGGCGGAGACAAGGGCGGGGGTCTCCGGACATTCCGAGGGCCAGGGGACTTTTGTCATTCTGTTTGTTACTTCAGTGGTTTACAGAAGTCAAGATATACATTTGTTTACACATTGTCTGGGTGGTGATAGAAGTCACAGATTTTAGCACTTACTGATAAGAAAAGGTAAGCAGCTTTACATAGTTTTGCAGAACAAACTAGCAGTTCTATTTACAGTGGCCAAGGACAGTAGTTATTGTGAGGAGAATGGGGCAGCCACTTCAACTTATTTAAATAACAGTTTTGCATTTTATAAAATAGTGTTGCTCAGGTTCTGGCTCTAGGCCAGCACAATATCACAGATTTATGCTACTTAACGTATTTCACTTTCTTTCCTTACCAGACTTGTAGTTAGAACTTGGACTCTTTAATCATTGCTCATTGATTAAGCACAATCTATAGCCCTTGAACACTGATAAATAAAATAACCTAGTTTTACTATGTGAACATTTTACAAGAAATACAAATCTTCAAAATTATTTATGAAAACAAATTATGTAGACTACTTTTGGATAAGCACACCAAGGTTCATTTCTGTGGTCTTTGACATTTTAATTATTTTTTTAACCCCTTTTAGATATGTCTCAAAAATAAATAGTAGATAAATATAGAAAATAATTTTATTATCATAGTTATATTTAACAGATGGAGAACTAGAAAATTACATAATATTTGAGACTAAACATAGATTAAATTTTATATTATTTTTCTCCTTTTTGGTAAATTGACATAAAGTTTTTGGTTATTAATTCCAACACTTTATAATAATTACTCCAACCCCTTTCACTAAATATGTTGCTATTTCTTAGAAATCCACTGAATTAGTATTTAATTGTAGCTATCATGTATATAATCATTCATGTTCCTTTCATAAGATCTGAGAAATCTGTAATCAATCCCTTATAACCTCTGTAATCCTCAAGAAACAGAAGTTAAAATAATAAGGTTTAAAGTACTAACTTTAACTAATTATTCTTTAAAAATTTGGTATAGCAATGACACAAGTTTCCCTTTAAATATATTAACTCACAAATAATAATGTTAAGGGTGAAATGGGGATTCAATTAAAAAAGCCATTAAAAAATGTGAGAATAATATGAAAATCATTTTCTTTTACTTGTTTGTATTATTCTAACTAAAACTTAAAAATAGTTCGATTCCTTTTGTTTTATGTATATGAAAATCAAATTAACTATCAAAGTATAAACAACCTAAACTGAGTTAAATTTTAAGATTATAAGCTTTTTTAGGATTATTTGAATGTGCTATTTTTATATCAGTGCTATTTTGTTAATAGAATAAAGACTAGTAAATCTGTGAAAACATCATAAATTTTTCATATTCACGATATAGTATTGTTATATTTACTATCAAAGTCAATTGCTATTTATGCCTTTCTTTAAATAAATATTTTAAATCATTTTGAATATTTTTAAAAAATTAAGACAAAATTTGATTTTTTTCAAGATTATTGTATATGCTATTTTCCTCAGGTGCTTGAAAAATGGTAAAGGGAAAATACAGTAGTAATTTTGTAGTATTTCCCTAATTTACATATTTTGCCATTTCTAGATGTTTTCACCTGGAGATAATTCAAGATATTTTAGTTTGACTTTCTTTTTCACAGATTAGAAAATTGAAACATGGAGACATAAAATGATTTGACAAGTTTACATGATAAATTAAAGAAAAATTGATAAGCATGTAAAAACTTAATTTGACTTAGAAATGAAAATATTTAATAAATACTTTAATAAATAAATCCTATTTTTAGATTATATCTTATGCATTTTATGCTAGTTTATGTGCTTTATATGAATTCATTCAATTCCCACATCTTTACATTAATATTAACTGAGGAAAAAGTTATCATTATTTTCATTTATGAACATGGGCACTGAAGTACAGAGAGATTTGGATATGTGTCCAAGACCACATAGCAGATCTTGGTTTTGAAATCAGTTACCTTTGACCTCATAACCTAAACTATTAAACATAACTCTATACATGAAGATTTCTGTACATGGAATTTATACAACTATAGTCTTTGTGCAATTTTGTTTTCTGTCTATGATATTTTTTGGCTGAGTCCTCACTCCAAATCTCATCTTGAATTGTAATCCAAATTGTAATCCCCACATGTTGGGAGTGGGACCTCGTGGGAGGTGATTAGATCATAGGGTGGTTCTCTCATGCTGTTCTCATGATTGTGAGTGACTTTCATGAGATGTGGTGGTTTTATAGGAGGCTTTTTCTCTCTTCGGTCATTCTCCTTCCTGCCACCATGTGAAGAAGGATATGTTTGTTTCCCCTTTGCCATGATTGTAAGTTTCCTGAGGCCTCCCCAGCCTTGCAGAAGTCTGAGTCAATTAAACTTCGTTCCTTTATAAATAACCCAGTCTTCGGTATGTCCTTTTTGCAGTGTGAGAATGGACTAATATACTCTATAATCTCCTCCAAGTCTCTTGGTCAACACTTATTTTTTTCAAACTATAATATTTATATTCTTCTCCTTTTGAATATTTCTTCAACTCCCCATCCTACTCAAGCCCTGGATAGTCCTAGATCATTAAATCTTGGAATTGGATGGGACCTTGGGTCTGCTCTAATGTTTTCATGTTACATATGTGGAAATCGAAATCTAGTACTTAAAATTACTTGCCTCAGGCCATACAACCAGTAGATCGTAGAACTACAAATAAAGCCATAACTTCTAAAAGGTATATTCTTTTGACAGTATACTTCTTTCCCTTCACATAATGTTTATTTTACAATGGTAAAAGCATGTCAATCTAAAATTGGATAAGAATAATATTGAAGGAACAACATGATTTTTAACTTCTTTTCAAAAAATGACTTATTAACAAACTTGAAATTACAGGCAGAAAGAGTAAGCATTCACCTCATAAAATATTGGTTGCTCTCTTATAATGTAAATAATGATAACAAATACACTATTATGAGTCAAACCAGTAAGTAATAGCTGTTGTATAAACTATTTCAAATATTAGAGACTTAATGCCATAAATAATTATGTCTCCCTCAAATCACAAGTGGATGATGGTTGCATAACTGTACTGGACAGATCTCTTCAGTGGCAATTGAGGGTAAAAATCTTCTTGTTTCATGCTGCCTCTTGCTCTCCTCTGGATTCCTTAAAATCCTGTGCTAGATTTTCTGCATTCATCTAGCCAGTGTGCAAAAGCAGAGATAAGGAGGATCCTGCAAACTCTTTAACGACCAGGTTTGGACTGATGCACATGATTTCTGACCACATTACATTTAGCCAGACTCCAGTTACATGACTCAAATATAATTATAAGGAAGAATAAAGAAGATATTTTTTCAGTGTCTCCAGGAGTAGAAAATAAAATTGGTGAGCATATTGGTACTACAGACCTCAAACTAAATTCTATTTTGGTACAACCCAAAATGGAATAATACTCTAATACTTAAAGTTATGCTTTTGATGTATCAAAAGAATCCAAACAAAATGAATGAAATTATAGAATTTTTAAAAATGCATTTTAGAAACCTGTAAAATGAAGCTTATCTAATTACCTATTAGTTTTTGGTTCATACAATTTACTCAGTTATGCAAACCCAAATAATTCTATGCCAGCTGATTAGTAACTGTCATTCATATACCAGATGATTTATATAATATCTGTGTTGCTTTAATGTGAACCTTTGGTATATTTTACTCCATATGCTAAGATCACAATTTGAAATGATAAAAATTATATACCTTTTTCTGCTCTTCTTGAGGGCATAATCAATTCCTGTGTAAACATTCATAAACCTTAAATATGACCTGCTTGCCTTCAGAAGAATTAACCAAATAAAAGTGAAAATTATTTCCTATCACTAAACATTCTAGTTAAAGTGAACTCAATGAACAGCAGATTTTTGGCATCAGAAGTTTGCTATGGAAACTCGCTATGTAAAGAACAAAACATTTTATATCTTATTTATATGCCCTAATTGGTCATTTAAATAATAATTTGTAATAAATAATAATTTGCAATTGTAAAATATCAAAACCACAGAAAATAAAACAATACTACAGACCTACTAGAATATTTACTTGGTTTATAAGCATCCTTTTTCTGTGGAAAATGACTGTTACTCATAGCACTGAACCACCTTAAATCACATATAATTATATGCCTCTGACCTCAGACTATAGCTGACTTGGCAGTGACAGGCAGTGGAGACTATTTGAGCCAATTAGAATTTATCTCCTAAAAACATGAAGTGATTTATAGACTTAAAATTTTTGATTTTATTTTTTAATGTTGTTGTATGGTTAAAAGTTTATAGCTTGAACATAAAAATTCCTAAAATTTGGATTATCCACGTTCTGTCCTATGAGTTAAATTACTCAGAAAATGAATCCACAAAAAGAAAAAGACAGGAAGTTGATTTATTGGGAAAAACCTAAAATGTATAAAGATCCCTGGTTAATTTATCCAATGAATTATTCTAGTTTCTGCCCAACATTGGGGTCTGTAACATTCCCTGTGGATTAAATACCTTATATGCATTGTTTAAATATGGCCAAAAAGGTTTATTTATTTATAATCAAAAGATATTTAACTGTAACAATTTTATTTCAAAACAAACTGGCAAGTCGATTACATGAAGAGGTATGCCCATTTTAGGTTACACACATTCTTTAATTTGCTTTGAACAATAAATATAATGAAGAGAGTTAGATCATATTAAGTAGAATAAGAAAACAGGAATAATGTTTGTCTTCAAAACTCTAAAAAGTCAAACACATTTTGAATTTCCAAGCATCAGTTCAAACATCACTAACATTGAAGTGACTTGCCTAAAATACTACGTATATTTATATACATAAAATATTATACACATACACATATATGTAATCTGTTTTCTGAATGATTTCCACTTATTTATTGCCCTTGTTTCCTACTGAGAATTAAGCAAATGTATAAGAAGAAATGTATTGCCCAGAAGGCTTAAAGCGGTTGGAGAATTGGCCTGTAGAATTCATTAGGGGAAATCTTATTTTAGCACATCCTGAATGAACCTTAGTGCTAATGAAAAAACTTCTGGTCTCAAATTGCAGAACTGTGATTTTCTCTTAGTTATGAGCTGTAATTGGTGAGTGGTTAATATTTGTGACTCTCAAAGAAAGGTACTATCACTTGTTATTACCTTCACAAATACATGTAACAACAGCATTCTTAATTCACTGGCAGGTTATGACATTTCAGTGTCATGGTTTGTTTAAAAGAAATGAGATATCATTCTTAGTTATAAATGTGAACATTCCCCTAGCTAACAGGATTATAGCTAGAAATACTTCCCAAGGACAAAATTACAGCTGCCTATTCATTTATCAGGGAGACAATTTTCTGTAAAGTGGACCTCTACACTACAGGCAGCAAAGAATGCAATTAATTAATTTTTAAACTTAAACACACCTTATTCAAGAAATTAATAATGCCAGGCAGGAAAGCCTATTATCATTTCTGAATGATATATTGGCTTTTAATAAAGACCAAACCATTAACAACAAAAAATGAATCTAAAGAAAAAACAATTCTTTTGCCAAATTAATGCTGCTTTTCTCCTTCCCATTTTTTCTTAAAGAAAGTCAGATTTCTATTTAAATTCATTTCATTTAACATTTTACTGACTATCACAACTTGCCCCTAGTGGCAGTAAAGAAAGTGTATTAATTGAATAGTAGTTTAGATGCTTTATGGTGTTCTTTAATAAAGTCCTATCCTTAGCCTTGCCCTTCTCCCCGCTAGTTTTTTCTAATTCAAAGTACGGTAAAGAAATTGACTTTGTATAAAACTGTTGAGGAAATCATGGAAAGCTCTAGTTTTTAAGCTTTTTCTCCCTTCCTTCCTTCCTTTTTGCCTTCCTTCCCTCTTTCTTTCCTTTCTTTATAACTGGAGAGCCTCTCCTTGATGATCTAAGCTAAATTTAAACAAAATTCTACACCACTGGGGCTGGCCCTGAAGGCTGCTTTCGAGATATTAAATCACGATCCCATCTGTTCCATTCATTATATTAGGAGTTAAAACATTCAAGGTAAGTAGCAATAAATGATGCAATGTTTAATTCTAGTGTTTATCTTCACTGAATACAGATATACCCACAGGTTCTGGTTTGCTAATCCTAAATTGAAAAAAACAAGCAAAGATGATACTATAAGAATAAGATTAAAACACCATCCCTTGAAAGATTTTCCTTTTCAGGAAAGCAGAGATTACATGTTTCCTGTTTATCACCTTGGCAACACCAAGCCTCAGATGAAAAATAAAACTCTGAAGATAAAATAAATAAATTTTCTGTGCACACAAGTATGTACAATCAAAGACAAAAGTTTACTTGTTTTTAGTATCTACCTGATGCTCTTTTGCATATTTCCACAACGGGTTCCTTACCCCCTTGGCTGATTTAACTAGAAATTGGAAAGTTTATGGAAGTCAATACTTAAGGAGCCAACTTAAGCCATAAGTTTTCATCCTCATAAATTCTATAATGTGTAGTTCTCTATATAAGATAGATTTACCTTTCTGATTGTTATCTTGTTACTTTTAAGGTGTAAGCACATACATTTGCAATATATCATGTAGTAAAATTGGATAACTTGTATTTAATGTTAATAGTTGGACCAAAGAGTCCAGTAATTATATCCATATCTGGAAGCTGAGTGTTTTTAACAGGAAAGAAAACACTTTCTGCAGAAAAAGAAAACCTTCCTTGTAGTCTAAATGTTTCTGTCTTTACCTTGGGTTGGCCATTATATTGTTCTACAAAACATGGGCCACCTGTTTGGGGCATAATCTGTCTGCTCTGATAAATGTAGATATTGATCTGAGAAATTCCCTAGTTCCATCTCTGTTTGACTACTATCATTTTTTTAATTTATCAAATTTATGCATGTTCATAGATTAAGAGGAAAAAGAAATGACAAACATTGCCACCAGAAAGTGGAAGTCATTTTATGCCTGCTCTCAGAAGTTATCACTTCTATATTTCCTTTAAGTTATTTATGTATTTGCCTCTATATCCATAAATAACATAGTGCTTATTTTGATATTTCAAGGAAGAGCATAAGCTATTGACTCCCTAGTGTGAAATAATGAGACCTGTCTCTCCTATTTTCTCCAGATCTATTGAATGTAGTATTTATGGGTATTCTTTATTGAAAAATAATTTTTCAACAGGAAATAATTGTTACTTTGTCCCATTTGTTTAAATTTCTATTCATTTATTACTAATTTATCATCACACACTCCAAAATATGTGTGTGTGTTAATATGTCTCTTGAATGAACTGTGTGTGTGAAAAAAATTACACAGACACACACACACATATATGTAAAATACACAGTGGATTTTATATATGGAATGCTGAATAAACCCCTCACCCTCTATAACTGTAGTCTCTATGCGTGATTAAGATTCCAGCTGGAAGATAGTGCTTCACCCTCTAGCTAGAAGATTGACGCATCATGTCGAGGGTATTTTTCAGAGGACTCTATCTAGTCTAGAAAAAAGGATTTACTGATATTGACCTGGGAGTTCCCTAGGATAAGTCAACTAGACTAAAATTGAGTAAAGCCAATAGTCATTTCTCTCTCTATATATACATGTGTATATGTACATATATGTCTGTGTGTATATACACATACTTGTATATATACATGCTTATATGTGTGCATGTGTATATAACTGTGTATTTTTTACTCCCTCAAAAACAAAACCAATCTACTTTTCTACTTGCTGGGTGAAAGATATTTACCTAGATAAAAGGAAATGAGATGCTGCTTCTTAAAAGGACTTTTAAACACCTCTCTTGTTTTTTAACATCATCTCCTCTCGTATTTCAACACTCTTGATGTTTATAATTCCAAGATTTTGGACCATTCCACAATTTATATAATACTGATTTTGCTCCTCTCAATTGAACTAGCCTATCTTCATGTTATGAGTTAGCACTATTCTATCTCCTTATGGCTATGTTTCAAAATTTGAATCCTGTCTCTACTTTCTTTATTCTTATTTTATGGGGTGGGGGGGGTTCATGACATTTGTCTTTTACCTTCACTGTGAGGAAATAGAAACTTTTCTATATAACTCATCATGTTTTTAAATTGAAAGCAAGGTATAGATTTTAACATAAAGAATGTTTCATGATGTCACCAAATTCACACTCATAGAAGTCAGATTTTTATAAGTTCATGAATCATTAGGCTAAAAAAATCAAACTATTATATCAATATATGCAGAAAAAGCATATATATATATGTGTGTGTGTGTCTGTATACATATATATATATATATATATTTATCTGTGACCAAATTTAACACCCCTTCTTGATTTAAAAAAAAGAAAAAAAAAACAGAACAAAAAACCTCTGAGTTTATAATAGGAAGAGAGAATAACCTCAAATTGATAAAGAATATCTACAAAAAACCTACAGTTAACATACATCATTCTTAATGATAAGAAATGAATCATTCCCAACAAACTAGGAAGAAGGCATGGATGTTCTCTGTTGTCAGCCATTTTAAACATCATACTGGAGGTCCTAGCTAATGCACCAAGAAAAGTAAGTGAAAGGCATATAGTTTAGGGCAGAAGAAATAAAACTGTATTAAATAGCAGGTGACATGATGATCTGTACGAGAAATTCCAAAGAACTAATCAAAACTTCCAAAATTAATGCTATTGTTGCAATTTTATAGAATATAAGGTTAATACAGAAAAGCCAATCACTTTCCTATATACAAGCAATGAGTAAGTAGAATTTTAATTTAATTTAAAAACCCGATTTATATTAGCACCAAAAAATGAAATACTTAGATAAAAATATAACAAAATATGAATAAGAGTTAAATGAGGAAAACCATAAAATTCTGATGAAGAAAATCAAATAAAACATAAATGAAAAGATACTCTATTTTAATAAATAGGAAGACTCTATATTGTTAAAATGTCACCTTTTTCCAACTTGATATATAGGCTCAATAAAATCACAATTAAAATTCCAGAAAACTAGCTTATGGATATTAACAAGCTGATTCTAAAGACTAATAACAAATATAACATTGAGGAAGAAGAACAAAGTTGAAGGACTGACACTACCCAACATCAAAAATTACAAAGAAGCTGCATTAGTCAAAGCAGTGGGGTACTAGTGAAAGAACAGACAAATAGATTAATGAAACTAAATATAGATCTTAGAAGTAAATTCAACAAACATAATCAACTAATATTTGACAAAGGTGCAAAAACAATAAAACAGCAAAGATTGTCTTTTCAACAAATGTTGCTGGAAGAATTGGACATCCTTATGCAAAAGCAAAATAAATATATATATGAACCCAGACCTTACACCCTTCAGAAAAAGTAACTCTAAATGGATCATAGACCTAAATATAAAATGTAAAACTATAAAACCTTAGATGATAACATTGGAGAAATACTAGATACTCATAGTTACGGTAATGACTTTTAATATACATTATCAAAGACAGATCTATTTAAAAATTTGGCACACTGGACTTTATTAAAATTAAAACCTTCTGCTCTATGAAATACAATGTCAAAAGAATAAGAAGATAAGCCACAGACTGGGAAAACATATTTGCAAAAGACACAACTAATAACAGATTGTTAACACAAAATATACAGAACAGTTAAAACTGAAAAATAAAAAAATAACATCATTTAAAAATGAGCCCAAGACTTATACAGACACCTAACAAAATAAGCTAAACAAAGAGAAAATAGACCATATGATTTCACTCTCTGCCTGGATGTTGTTGTATACTAATTTTTGTATATTGATTTTGTATGTTGAAACTTGTTTGTTTACAAGCTCTAGGAGCCTTTTGGCAGAGTCTTTGGAACATCCTAGATACAGAATCATATTGTCAGTAAAGAAAGATAGTTTGGATTTTTCCTGTCCTATTTGCATACCCTTTAGACCTTTCTTGACTGATTGCTCAGGCTAGTAGTCATGACTGTGAGCATTCTTCTCTTGTTCTAGTTCTTAAGGGGAATGGTTTGAGCTTTTGGCCATTTGGCTTGATGACAGTGGGTTTGTCATACATGGCTTTTATTATTTTGAGGTATGTTTCTTCAATGACTAGTCTGTTGATGGTTTTTTCATTAAGGGTGTTGAATTTTCTCAGAAGATTTTGGCCTCTATTAGATCATATGGCTTCTGCTTTTAATTCTGTCTAAGTAGTGAATCACATTTATTGATTTACATGTGTGGAACCAGTCTTGCATCCCAGGAATAAACCTGCTTGATCATGTTGTACTACCTTTTTAGTGTGCTGCTGCATTTGTTTTGCTAATATCTTGTTGGGGATTTTTGTGTCTATGTTCATGAGGCATATTGGCCCAAATTTTCCTTTTTTCATTGTGTCTCTGCCAAACTTTGGTATCAGGCTGATGCAGACTTTGTAGAATGAGTCAGGGAGGAGCCGTTCCTCCTTGACTTTTTGAAGTAGTTTCAGTAGAATTGGTGTCAGTTCTTGTTTGTACACTGGGTAGAATTCAGCTGTAAATCTCACTAGCCCATGACTTTTTTTTTTTTTTTTTTTTTTTTTTTTTNTTTTTTTTTTTTTTTTTTTTTTTTTGGTTGGTAGGTTTTTTAAATTACTAATTCAATTTCAAAAGTTGATATTGGCCTATTCAGGGTTTCAGTCTCTTCCTGATTCAATCTTGAAATATTGTGTGCTTCAAGGAATTTATCCATTTCCTCTAGATTTTCTAATTTGTATGCATAGAATTGTTCATAGTAGCCTCTGAGGATCTATTGTGTTTTGGTGGGACCTTACAACAGCAACACACACAAAAATGCAATACCTAAAAATACAGCTAACCAAGGTGGTAAAATATCCCTATAAAGATAACTACAAAGCAGTACTGAGAGAAATCAGAGCTAGTAAACCTTCCATGCTCATGAATTAGAAGGATCAATATTATTAAAATGGTTATACTGTCCAGTTATTTCTATCAAATCACCAATGCTATTATTCACAAAATTAGAAAAATCTATTTAAAGCTTCATGTGGAAGCAAAAAAGAACCTGGAGAGCCAACATAATCCTCAGCAAAAAGAAGAAACCTGGAAGCATCACACTAACTGACTTCAAACTATACCACAAAGCCACAGTAACCAGAACGCTTGATCCTAGTATGAAAATAAACACATAGACCAATGGAATATAATAGAAAACTTAGAGTTAAAGCCACACATCTACAATCATGATCTCAATAAGGTTGACCAAAACAAGCAATGGGAAAAGAACTCCTTACTCAATAAATGATTTTGGGATAACTGGCTAGGCATATGCGTAAGAATGAAACTGGACTTCTTCCTTCTACCATATACAAAAATTAACTCAGAATGAATTAATAATTTAAATGTAAGACCTCAGACTATAAAAATCCTGGAAGACAACCTAGGAAACACCCTTCTTGACATTGGCATTGGCAAATAATTTTTGGCTAAGTCCCCAAAAATAATTGCAGAAACAAAATACAAACTGAAATAGACTGCAGAACACAATTAAACTAAAGAGCTTCTGAACAGCAAAAGAAACCATTAACAGAGTAAACAGACAGTCTACAAAATGTGAAAAATATTTGCAAATTATGCCTCTGACAAATGCCTAATATACAGATTCTACAGGAAACTTAAACGAATCAACCAGCAAAACCAAATAACCACATTAAAAATTGGCAAATGACATGAACAGACGATTCTCACAAGAAGACATATAATTGGCCAACAAACATATGAAAATATGCTCAGCATCAGTAATCATCAGAGAAAGGCAAATGAAAACTACAATGAGATAAGAATGGCCATTATTAAAAGGTCGAAAAACAATGAATACTGCCAAGGCTGTAGAGACAAAGGAATGTTTATGTACTGTTGATGGGGATGTAAATTAGTCCTGCCAATCTTGGTTTCCAGTCCTGGAAAGCAGTCTGAAAGTTTTTTAAAGAACATAACACATACTTATTGCTTTATCCAGCAATACAATTAGTGGGTATACACTGAAAGGAAAATAAATCATTCTACCACAAAGACATGTGCATTCATATGCTCATTGCTATACTGTTCACAATAGCAAAGCCATAGTATCAACCCAGGTGCCCATCAATGGTAGATTGAATAAAGAAAATGTAGTACATGTATGCCATGGAATACTATGCAGTCATAAAAAAACAATGAACTCATGTCTTTTTGGCAACATAGGTAGAGCTGGAAAACATAATCTTAAGTGTACTAACACAGGAACAGAAAAACAAATAATGCATGTTTTTACTTATAAGTAGAAGCTAACATTGAGCACATATTGACATAAATATGGAAACCATAGAGACTGCAGACTACTAAAGGTTAGGGTAGGGAGGAATGAGTTAAATAACTACCTATCAGGTACTATGTTCACAACCTGTGTGATGGGATCCATACTCCAAGTGTCAGCATCACACCACACCCATGAAATAAAGCTGCACAGGTATCCCAAGTATCTAAAATAAAAGGTGAAGTTTTGTTTTTTTTTTTTAAAAAAAGTAGGCATATGAAAAGATGCCCCACATCATATGTCATTAGGGAAATGCAATTTAAGACAACAATGGAAGACCACCACATGCCTTTTAGAGTGGCCAAAATCCAAAATACTGACAGCATATGCTGGTGAGAACACGGAGGGACAGGAACTCTCATTGCTGCTAGAAATACAAAATAGTACACCTACATTGGAGGACAGTTTTGTGGGTTCTTACAAAACCAAATGTATCATTTTCCCACAATCCAGCAGTCATATTCCTTGATGTTTCCACAGAGAGCTGAAAGCTTATGTTCATACAAAAACCTGCACATAAATGTTTGTAACAGCTAAACTCACAGTTGCCAAAACTTGGAAGCAACCAAGATATACTTCAGCTGGGGAAGTGATACATAAAGTGTGGTAACAATGGAATGTTATTTAGCACTAAAAATAAATCGGCTACCAAACCATGAAAAGACATAAGGGAAGCTTAAATACATATTGCCAAGTCAAAAAAGCCAATATAAAAAGACTGCATACTATATGAATCCAACTATATAAAAATCCTGGAAAAGGTAAAAATATGGAGACATAAAATGTTTCGTGTTTGCTAGGAGTGCAGGGAAGGGATGGATGAATAGGTGGAACACAGGAAATGCTTAGGGCAATAAAAATACTCTATAATACTGTAATGATGGAAACATGCCATCATACATTTGTCCAAACCAATATGAACTTTGGGTAATTATAATGTGTGAATGTATGTTCATCAGCTGTTACAAATGTACCATTCTGGTAGAGGATATTGATAATGGGGGAAGTTATATATGTGTGAGGCCAGAGAGAACATGTGAAATCTCTGTGCCTTTCTCTCTGTTTTGCCAACTTAAAACTGCTCTAAGAATAATGAATACTTTAAAAAATTGCCTGAAAAATTTAAAAGATAAAAATCATTAGAAAGAAAAATATAAAGCAAATTTTTTCCATAAATTCAATCATTATTTTGATAAAACTTTATAAATAGAAATTTGCAAGTATACAGTTTGATGATTTTTACAAAGATCATGTAACCAGACAACCTCCGTCCAGGACAAGAAGTAGAATATTACCAGCATGTAAGGCACTTAATTCAACTACCATGCTCCCTCCTAATTAGCAATCCTTTCTTCTCCACAAAAACTAGCAGTACTAAAAGATATTAATTTACAGTTTTAAATATATTTTATAGCAAAAATACATAATTATATATGTTTAAAAATTGGATCTATAATAATATTTGGGCCTGGCACAGTGGCTCATGCCTGTAATCCCAGCACTTTGAGAGGCCAAGGCAGATGGATCACTTGAGGTCAGGAGATCAAACCAGCCTGGCCAACATGGTGAAACCCATCTCTACTGAAAATACAAAAATTAGCCGGCAATGTGGCTGGTGCCTGTAATCCCAGCTACTCAGTATGCTGAGGCAGGAGAATCACTTGAACCTGGAGGCAGAGGCTGCAGTGAACTGAGATCATGCCACTATAACCCAATGTGGGTGACAGAGCAAGACTCATCTCAAAAAAAAAAAAAAAAATTATTGGCTTTCATTCTTAAATCTAGGTGATGAAAAGTTCTTAATTATAATCTGACATACAGAAAATACTTTTAAGATTATTCCCTAGGAAGGCATAAATATCAGCATATGAACTGTAACATTCAGTGGACCCACGTTCAGGATTGCCATTTTGTAGTTAACACAAAGAAGATAAACACAGAAATTTGAAGTTAGATTTCTTAACTGTTTTGAGGGCTAATGAAAATAACTAATACTTACAAAATATATGCATTTTTTAAAGACTGAAATATGATATATATTTTAATGTCATCATACTAGGTATGAAGGAAAATTACTGATAGTTCCATATACTCATCTCCCTAGGAACATATATATAGAGAGTTTGGAACAGTTGTCTATATCTTGCATTCTAGAAATATTCTGGAAAATGCTCTTGATTTATATAACACAATCTTTATTTAGGACCATAATTTATTTCAAGTTTAAACTGCCTATAAGATTGCATTATCAGAACTGCATTCAACTTCATGTAATTTTGAAAACTTTGTGCTACTTATCGTTCAAAATAAATCTCAAAATAAAGTTAATCCCCTTCAAAATTTAAGTCCAGGCAGGGCATGATGCGCTCATGCCTGTAATCACAGCACTTTCAGAGGCCCAGGTGGGCTGATCACGAGGTCAAGAAATCGAGGCAATCCTGGTCAACATGATGAAACCTCATCTCTACTAAAAATACAAAAATTAGCTGGGCATAGTGGTTTGTGCCTGTAGTTCCAGCTACTCGGGAAGCTGAAGCATGAGAATCACTTGAACCCAGGAGTCAGAGGTTGCAGTGATCTGAGATCGTGCCACTGCACTTAAAACAAAACAAAACAAAAACTAAGTCCATTCAACTTAAACTCAAAATTTGACAAAGCCACAAAAGTAGAGGCAACAACGAGGAATTCATAACTTATTTTATATAAAGTAGGTGCACTTGAACACATTTTTAATACTTTAAATTTTTTGACGCAGGAGGAAATACATCACCCATTTTCTAGTTACTTTATAGTTATAAAAGTATTACATCAACAAGAATTTTAACACTGAGAAAATTTTACGTTGTGAAAAATATTGATGGCAGCAGCAGCTCGTCTGGAGTGCTGCTGCCATGACGCCGGCTGCAGTGGGGGAGGCGCCGCGGGGGCTGTGCTCTAGGGAGCTGGCAGAAACTGGGAAAAGGCGGAAGCCGAGGCCCCTTCTGAGTTAGCATGGCAGGAGCCCCGTGCTCCCTGGGCAAAGCTGAGGCCACCCAGCTGTGGCTCGGGACCCAGGCATCTCTGTGCTCTTGAGGGCCAGGAATAGTCGGGAGCCCAGCCCAGACAGGAGCTCCGCCCTTCTGGGTACAGCTGCAGCCCTGGCCACGGCTGCTGGCCTGGGTGTCTCTGTGCTTTCAGGGACCACAATCGCCCCTGCTACCGCAGGTTGGGAAGGGCCTGCTCCCAGCGTCTGGCCTCTCTGGCTCCTAGCACCCACTCTGACCTTGGAGCAGAATAGAGGCTGAGCCCAGGTGCTATCAAGACCCAGCCAGCTGCTCATGTGCTCAGGGCAGCTTTGACATGTCCCACTCCTGCCGCCTTAGCGGCCTCCAGAATTCGGGCACCGTCAACCACAGGAGGGGGGCTGAGGGCAACCTCGCACCTGGCCTGCAGATACCACTCAGCACAAACAACCTAGGCAATGACAGCCGGAAGGCAGATAGGCTCCAGAGTGAAAAGAAGCAGGTCCACTGTGAAGTCCCACCTTCAGGCCAGGGAAGGGTGAAGCTGGGGGGCTTGGCTGATGGACGAGAATGGGAACTTGTGCTTTTTCTGGGCCTTCCCATGGCCTCCCCTGAACCAGTCAGCATGCACTTCCTTCCCTCTGACGCTTCCCCTGGAATCAGCCAGACTCAAGGAGACCATTGGACGACCTGCCCTTGGGGAGGCACTGTCCTCTTCAAGGTCTCCTCTCTGCTGAGAGTTGAGCAGAGGTTGGGACTACCCGCTGCGGAGAGGCGCTACCCACTCCAGGCTCTCTTCTCTGCTGAGAGCTCAGTAGAGTCTGGACTACCAGCTGTAGAGAGGAGATACCCACTCCAGGGTTTCTGCTCTGCTGAGAGCTGAGCAGACTTTGGGACTACCAGCTGCAAAGACTAGCTACCCACTGCAGAGCTCTTCCATGCTGTTGCTTCATCCTTCTCTGCCCTCTCTTCACAGATGGGCAGTCGTGTCTCTGTACCAAAGGACACCCCCCTCAAATGCACAAAAGTTTAATTTCTAAAAGCAATCTCTTGAGAAAGGACGATTTTAAAGCATGCAGAGAATCTCTTTGTCTGCCTCCCCTTCACAGGACTCCAGGATGGATAGGGCTCAATAGCTTGGGGGAAGGGAGCTGGGAAACCTGAGGTGCTTGCAAAAGGGTAAAAATTCTTACCAGTTGAACTTCTGGCTTCTCTCTCTCTGTGAAAACTGGTTATAGAATTCTCTGCCCCTCCATGACTTCCTTTTTACTGGGAACCCATAGATAGGACTCAGAGAGATCTGACTGCCCTTTTACCCAAAACCACACCCGTGTCAGCATGAAGCTGTTAGATATACCTATTCAGAGATGGGATTGATGGCAGCGGCAGCCCATCTGGACTGGCCACTGCCCTGACACTGGCTAAAGTGTGAGAGGTTTAGCCGGGGCCGTGTACCCCACGGAGCTGGTGGGAGCTGGGAATAGGTGAAAACCCTGCCCCCTTGTGAGTTGGCAGGGCAGGAGCCTCCTGCTCCCTGGCTGCAGTTGTGGCCACCCAGCCGCAGCTCTGGAACCAGGCATCCCTGTGCTTTGGGGATTGGGAGAGAGAAGGAGCAGGGCCCCTCTCTTCTGGGTGCAGCTGCAGGCGCCCAGCCATACTGTGCTCCCTGGCATCTCTGTGCCCTCGGGGGCTGGGAGGCCCCTCTGCCTCCTGCCCCATAACCACTCCAGAGTCTCCTTTCTGCTGAGAGCTGAGCAGACATCAGGACTACCAGCCGCAGAGAGAAGCTACCCACTGTGGGCTTCCTCTCTGCTGAAAGCTGAACACTTATTGGGACGCCCCGCCTGCGGAAAGGAGCTATCCACTCTGGGTCTCCTCTGAGCTGTTCTGTCACTCAATAAAGCTCCTCTTCTCCTTGCTCGCTATCCATTTGTCCTCCTACCTCATTCTTTCTGTACACAGGACAAGAACTTGGAACCTGCCGAATGATGTAGCTAAAAGAGTTGTAACACAAACAGGGCTGAAACATGCCCCTTGCTTGCCACATTGTGGATGAAAAGAGGGAGAGAAGAAAGGAGAGAAAAGTTGCCACCCTTTGGCAGACCCAGGCTTAAGAGCTCCCAGAGGCAGGGATGTGACACCCTCTCTGGGGCTCTGTGGTTTCTGGTGTCTCTCAGCTTCTGGGCACCACCGCATTCCCTGGTGCCAGCCGTGGAAGCTGCTTGCAGTATTTCTGGTCCAGCAGTCTCACAGTAAGCCTATGCCCATGCTGGTGCCTGGAGCTTCCCACCCTGCCGCAGCTGCCATGCCTGGCTATGCACAATGGCTGGACCTTGTGCTTGCTTGCTCACATATCTGTCCCGCGGCTCACAACCTGTCAGGCCAAGTGGGTGGAATGAGCCCAGCAGGCCAGAGCAAAACTTGAGTAAAGGCATCAATGGCCAAAGAGGTTTCTGGCTGATGATGATACCTCAAAGATCCGTGACAATATCAATTTTCTAAACACACATTTATAATGCATATATAATCGGAAAACTATACTGCTTTTCAATATAAATCATAATTGGAAAACTTACTTATGTGAGGAAATTCATTGCATTTCAAATGAGATTAATCTCTCTTGAAAATTATATATGTTGTGCATATATATATATACCAAAAGATGTGTTTTAAATGAAATATGTTCTAACATATTATTTTAATTAGAGTTAGTTATTGTATCTCCTGTGGTAATTTTCTAAATGTTTGATATCTTACAAGCGTTTTACCTTCTTGTAAGGAACTATGGCATAAACAAAACATCACAAAACAAAAAACCTAAGCCCATGCTATTATTTTAAGCCATTCTGTTTCACTACAATGGCAACCATGGTTATAATGTGAACTCATTTAGCACATATTTATTTAGAGCCTATTACATGTCAGGCACACTAATCATGAGACAAAAACATTTGAAGAGCTTGTAGTTGATCAGTGTATAAAAGTTAAATTTAACAAAGGACTGCAATAGTTCTATGGATTATAAACTAAATGCAAACAGATCATAATTTTTTATGTAAAATTTCTTCACTCATATAAGTTTCTCTGCATAAAACTTATCTTTTGGAATGCATTCCAGCATTTTGCCATTTAGTAGCAATCAACAGCTGATATTTTCTTGTTTTGTTTTCTTTTCTTAAGAGAATACTATAATTTATTGTGTGCATTATATGTATGTGTATAGATTATATATATATATATATATATATATAGAGAGAGAGAGAGAGAGAGAGAGAGAGAGAGAGAGAGGGTATAGGCCCATATTTTAGGTCTCTTTAAACTGACTTAAAATTATCTGATAGACTGCTATAACTTCTTATATTTGAAAATTGTAAGAATGTTTTCTTCTATACAGCAGCACCAAAGATTGGCAGTAGTGGTTGTAAAAATTGCACTTCCAAAAACATCATTCATTTATTTCTTCCATTTAGCAATCTACTCTATGACCTCATCTTATACATTGTTTCTATTTAAAATTGCAACTATAAATCTAAATTTATCTTTACCCTCATTGCTTATTATTACTCCAGCCTAATATCCTGATTTCTTCTTCTCAGTTGATAATGTGGCTTCAAATTTTATCAACAAATTTCATTAGTAGTTTAGTTTAAAACAATTTGGTTAGTATAGAAGACAGTAAAATTAACCTTTACTGACCACTCAATGTACTGTGTAAAGAGTGCTCACATAAATTTGTTTTCTCTCTTTTTTTTTTTTTATTTAAAGAAAATACCAATCAATTAAAAACAAATAGTGATAAACTCCAAATATCCCTAAAGGCTTGCGCATTTGTTGGAGAAGGTTAAAGAGTTCCTAAAAAATAGATTAGAGGTTAAATAGAATGCTGCAGAAAATAAAATCGCCTGGAGGAACTTAGGATGAGGTCAGTTGATTTAACCTATTGTGTTGATCTAGAGTTCTGGGAAAGGAAAATGCCCTTTGGTGAAAACTTGCATACATGTTCATAAAGATTGAACCTGAAACTCACATAATCTCATTCCATGACTTCCATTTCATTTTAATATTCCAAGAGATTGATCTCCTTTGACCCATATTTTTTCTTTATGTAATATTGTGTGCATAATATGCTGGTGTAGGAGTTTATGTTTTTAAATATCAATAAATATCCCAATTGTTAAATAGTGCTAAAGTGTGATGAACTAAAAAGTGCTAATCATAGATATTAAAATGTTTAAAACAGAAATGAACTTATAAAAAACTACACACAATACAAAAATCACAATCACTATCAAGTAACAAAATAAATTATTTTTATAGTAATAATTTTTTTATTTTCAATGTAC
Source organism: Cebus imitator (assembly GCF_001604975.1). NCBI lineage: Eukaryota > Metazoa > Chordata > Mammalia > Primates > Cebidae > Cebus > Cebus imitator. The sequence continues at coordinate 247,515 of NW_016107429.1, forward strand.
AGATTTCCCAAGAAATTTAAAATACAAAATGTTATGTATGTAAAACAATTACACAAGTACATGAGTCTATAGATCAATTACACAAGTACATTTAAATCTAAATCTAGTCATGCTAATATATTAATATCAGTGAAAATATTACTCTAATATTTGTGGAACCATCAAACAAAAGCAGCAAAGTAAATAAGTAAATGCAGTATTTAATTTTAATTTGTTGTCACTGCTTTATGAAAAACATTTTGAAAGAAGGGTAGAGACTGTTTATGAAATTGTGAAGGATATTAGTTATCCTTTCAGGCACTTCGGGCATTGATACCACAGTGATTCATTAGGTAGTCTTAGTTTTGCTTTAAACTCACATTTTTTCTTTCTCTTTGAAATGGGTATAATTTTTAACCATTATGAAAAACTGTCTCACAAACAGAAATACAAGTAGCAAAGGGACTTTTCTTGTAGAACCTGGACAAGAGCTAAAAGAGAAAAAGAAAAACAGGAAATGTGATTTTGAAATATTTAAGATGATTGGTAGAGAAACATTGTTAAATTGTAAATTATTCTGTAATTCTGTATAATAAAGTAGCTGTTTTTTTCATAAATAATTATGTTCAGTTGCCTGTTTGATGATGCAAAATGTTTTATTGTTTTAATGTCATGTATTCTTCCATATTTCACAAATGCTTCTTGTTTGTAATAGAAACCAGATTCAATAGTTACATATCCAATAACTTAATATACACTAATTTCAACGGACTTCAATTTATTTGGCCCTAAAATAGCTTTTTCATTGTTTTTCTCTTGGTAGAAAACATCTTATTTCTTCATATTCCTCTGTTTCTATTGGCATTGTTATTAAATAAAAGGAGAAATTATCTACAGGCACGTAATACCTAAGATCCCATCTCTTCTACAACTCCTGTCTCTGTTACTTAAATTTCAGTAGCCACAAAATGACATGTTACCTTTTCAATTGCACCTGTAAAAATTATTTACGAACTTCCAAAATAAATTTTAGTTAAAAAAATTATGTAGTCGCATGATGACATTCTCCGGAATCGCTGTACAACCTTGTTGAAAACACATTTGAACCCTTTTCCATCTGATCACTAAATTAAAAAAAAAAAAAACATAAACAAAATGTTTTACCCGATGAATAAACTAAGATATGTGAAATTGGTTAAAATTAGTATTTATAGACTAAGTAAATATCTTATATTTAACCTGCCTTAAATAACATACAAACATACAAAAAATCTTTTATCAGAGTTTACAGTAGTCACTATAATGGTCCTCCAGAGATATCCATATTCTAATCCATGGAACAAGTGATATGTAACTTTTCATGATAAAGTGGTATTAATGTAGCAGATGGAATTAAAGTTGCTAGTCAATTGGCCTTACAATAAGGAGATTATATTGAATTATCTGAAAAAAGTTGAGTGCAATCACAAAGATTTTTAAATGTGGAAGAAAGAGGCAAAAAAGGAAATTAGGGTGATGCAATGTGAGTAGAACTCTACCTGTTGTAGTTGGGCTTTGAAGATGGATGAAGAGGTTAGTGAGCTAAGGAATATGGGCACTTCTAGAAGTTGAGAAGGGAAAGAAAATGGTTTCACCCCTACAGCTTCCAGAAAGAAATGCAATCTTCCTGATGCTTTAATTTTAGCATAGGGAGCCACATTTCAGATTTCTTTTCTTCAAAAATTAAAGTAATAAATTTGTGTTAAGTTACTAAATTTGTGGCAATTTCTTACAGCAACGATTAAAAACTAATACACTGTCTCTAGTTAATAGGGAAGGGACTCACTGAACATAACAAGAAGTTAGACAGATTATGGTTGAACAAAACTGTTTAAATTAAAAATACAGTATTTCACATAAAATCATTATATCAAAGAACATTAGAGTTTCTATATCTTTCATCTTTCTCACTGTACTCTGAAGACCAAATATGTCAGTTATGGTTGATCGTTGTAAACAACAGAAATAGACTTGAAGGTTTTTAGCAGAATGATTTTTTGGAGGACATTAGATGATTCATGAATAGTCTTGGAAAACAGACAGAAATTAACAGAAGTGAGACAGCCTGAGGTTTAAAAATCACAGCAAAAGACACCCAACTTTGGATATCACTTCTGTCACAGATGGATTGCCAAGTCCACTCCTGCAGCTCCTCCTGGGTATGTCTTATAGTCCTTGCCACTTCAAGAGTTTTCTTACTTGCTCCTGAGTCATTGAGATGTTCAGTATGCAAAGTCCCACCCAGGTGTAAATATCTGGAAGATCAAAACTAATGCATGTACTCACACTTTAGATTACAGGATTGTAGAGAGAAAAAAAACAGGTTTGATATAACTTCTTTGGAAGAAGGTTGGTCCCTGTCTTTTTTCAAGACTTACAGAACAAGAGCTCCTCAAATAACAGAGAAGTGTGTATGCTAAGAACCTCCTAAGCCCTTAAATTTAACTTTAAATATACATGTATTTTATAATTATTGTCATTCCATTGTAAAGATGAGGAAGCTGAGGTTGATATTGATTTTAAGAAATTTGCCTAAAGCCATGTAAATAGAGGTCAGAAACAAAGGCAATCTTTAGATGCCAGATTCTCATTTGCTGCAAGCATGGTGCCTAAAATTCAGCATTTATGTAATGTACTGGGGCACAAAAATGACTATTAAAAAAAAAACCATGGCTTTACAGTAAAAGATAAATATTTCCTGTTTACTTAAAGTTCACTTGTCTACCAAGTTTGTATTTTCTTTCTGCATTTATTTCCAGGCTCTGGGTACACAGAGAGAGGATCATTTTCCATGTGGAGTCTGAGGTTGAGTATGAGGGTACCATACCCCTTCATATCTGTTTTTTTAATTGACTATCCTGGGTTCTTATGGCCTCCAAGTGTTCACTACCCAGATTTAACAGTTTAAATTTAATTCAGAAAAAAACTATACAAAGAAATTGCATAGTTAAAACATAATCTATTTTATGTATTTTATACAGCATATACAGAAAAATGAATTATCTCCACTTTGTAGTCCGTAATAATTTTCAAAATTTATACTTTGTTTAGAAATAATAAACTGACTTATGATAACCTGTATTCGATTCTATCACAAAGAAATACGCATTTTAAAATATCTTTTATTATGCCTCTGTCAAATTTGCTTTCTTAAGCACTTATAACACTTAGATTGTAGCCCATGTAAAACTTACTGAAGCTAAAATACTTTCACATAAAGCACTTTTAGTTAATCAGTCTTTCGGAGCTCTTAAAACAAGTGCTTCTATAAAACTGCATCACATTTATATGCTGATTCCACCATATACACTTCTCACTCTTTGTTGCCTGTGAAGATTGATTGGCTTCTGTTGCAGTACAAAATGAAATTCAAATTTGTAATTTAAATAAATGTAGCTTCCCTTACATTGCTTCTGCTTGAAATGAGAGCCTCCACCCTTGTCCATAAAATCTTCCCTAAAGATGAGACTGTATTTCTCAGCTTACTGGTGGGATCAGGTCATCAAAATGAAGGCCTTAGAAATGAAAAACTAATCTTAGCAATGCTGACAAGGCCCTCAGGTGGTATTTGGAATACAGGAAATCCTCAATGAAAACAATCGCAAAGACTAACGTTTGGCTTAATGACACCCAATTTCAGTAAAGTAAAATTATCAGGATGAGTTCACTTAGCTATACCACCTATGAGATCAATGAAATAGCAAATTATTCAGCTAGTCCTCAGACTTGTGGAAGAATTGCACTACCCAGAAGAGTTACACAGAATGTTGAAGGTTGTACTACACAAAAAGAACAAAACTACAACCTCTCTGGGGGGCAGGATTATTTCTTATATCTTATTTACAGGGAAGTCAGTTCGGACACTCCTGGAGGAGAGAAAAAGTGAAGACTGGCCAGACGCAGTGGCTCATGCCTATAATCCCAGCACTTTGGGAGGCCGAGATGGGCGGATCACCTGAAGGTGGGAGTTGAGACCAGCCTGACCAACATGGAGAAAATCTGTCTCTACTAAAACTGCAAAAATTAGCCGGGTGTGGTGGCACATGCCTGTGATCCCAGTTACTTGGGAGGCTGAGGCAGGAGAATCGCTTGAACATGGGAGGCGGAGGTTGCGGTGAGCTTATATCCCACCATTGCACCCTGGGCAAAAAAAGTGAAACTACGTCTCAAAAAAAAGGAAAAAAGAAAAAAACTTGAAGACGTTACCAAAAGTCATATGGAAAATGGAAATGGATTATCATGAACAGGAGCTCAAGTTGTTGTGCTGACAGATATGACTAGAAATGGAATTAAAGAGAGGAAGCATTTAGCTCTTGAAATTTTTAAGGCAGAAAACATTGCTGGTGTATGTATGTATGTTGTTTGTGTGGGTCTGTGTATTCATGGTTGGAGGGGTGGAGAGGTACTAGGTACACATGGAATTTCCGTGGTTCCCTTTCTACCATTACTTATGCCAGCCTGGGGAAAATATCTTTTCTTATGCATGCCTGAACTTTAATTAAAAAATTATAGATAGCTATTATGAGAGACACATTTTCACGATCCCCAAAATAGTAAAGAATCCATGGATGATTTGACACTAACAACTCCTAATTTCTTTGTTTCTACTAGAAAAGCTAACTCTATGAATAAATGCTAAAATGCATGGTACCAAGACATGAATCATGATAGCCACAGATTAAATACATTTTCATAATAATTCATAGAATCTGATTTAAAATTGTCTGTCTTCTACATTGCCATATTAGAAACTAGATTTCGCAAATCAAATCTACATTGAGATACCGTCTCATGCCAGTTGGAATGGCGATCATTAAAAAATCTGGAGACAACAGATGCTGGAGAAGATGTGGAGAAATAGGAACACTTTTACACTGTTGGTGGGAGTGTAAATTAGTTCAACTATTGTGGAAGACAGTGTGGCGATTCCTCAAGGACCTAGAAATAGAAATTCCATTTGACCCAGCAAACCCATTACTGGGTATATATCCAAAGGATTATAAATCGTTCTACTATAAGGACATGTGCACACGAATGTTCATTGCAGCACTGTTTACAATAGCAAAGACCTGGAACCAACCCAAATGCACATCAATGATAGACTGGACAGGGAAAATGTGGCACATATACACCATGGAATATTATGCAGCCATCAAAAACGATGAGTTCGTGTCCTTTGTAGGGACATGGATGAACCTGGAAACCGTCATTCTCAGCAAACTAACACAAGAGCAGAAAATCAAACACCACATGTTCTCACTCATAAGTGGGTGTTGAACAATGAGAACACATGGGCACAGGGAAGGGAGCACTACACACTGGGGTCAGTTGGGAGGTAATAGGGGAGGGACAGTGGTGGGTAGGGAGTTGGGGAGAGATAGCAGGGGGAGAAATGCCAGATATAGGTGAAGGAGAGGAAGGCAGCAAATCATACTGCCATAGTGTACCTATGCGACAATCTTGCATGTTCTTCACATGTACCCCAAAACCTAAAATGCAATTAAAAATAAATAAATAAATACATAAAAATAAAAATAAAAGAAGTTAGGACAAAAATAAAAAAGAAACTAGATTTTTAAATTACGATGCCCCTATGGAATTTAATACACTCAAACATATAATAGAACTCGGAAAATATAATACCATTGCTATTGCAAATGGACTCATTAAGATTGCATATAATGAGTCCTGTGTTAGAAATGCCATATCATGACCTTGCAATGTTTGACTGCAATTACCCTAGTCCACTGGGCTATATAGGAAACTGCCTTTTCTGCTATAATCTTCTGTGAGGGTAAACTTCTGGTCATAGAGACATATTCTCCTTAATGATATAATAAAGTGAGGATATAGCATTAATATTTTAAAAATTTTAAAATTAATACCTACATATCTGATGAAATATAAATGATGTATTTCTCTCTTTTTGACAGGAACCCCTTTTATTCATAATTACATGCAGCAAAAAATATAAAAACATAGTACATAATTTTAAAAAAAGATAAATGCAGGAATTTACCATTCTTAAAAATCACACAATAAGGCAGCATTTAAGTTTGTGTATTAGCAGATAAAAAGATATGGTTTTCTGCCCATAATTGTTAATAACATTTCTGTATGTAGAAATGTGGATTTAATATAAGCATTAATAGAAACAAATGTATTTATTATTTATGCTAGAGACACTGAATATCATGTTTTTAACTTAAATTAGTTCTCATTTCAGTTAGGTAATACCAACAAAATATGTTTTAAAAATTCCATAGTCTTAAGATTATACTCATACACTATATAATATATATATACATTTATACAGCAAACATGTGAAATGGAAAATGGGAATGGATTTTGTGTATGCTGTATATATGTGATCAACTACATTTAAATAATGCTTATTATTTTGTAGGCAGTGTGATAAGATCTTTACATGCCTTATTTTAATTAAGTGACAAAAAAAGCATAGTAGTTAGTATTAATTTACTCTTTTAGAAAAGGAAACTGTGGTTTACTTTTATAATTTGCATAACTTCACCCCACTAGAAATCATGGGAGTTTCTGAATACATGTTTTGTTAATACATTTGTCATAATAAATATTCAGACACATTTATTTTCTATGATTCTCCATTTCATTATCCTTATAACCACCATTTTTCTTAACTTCATACACTTAGCTGTAGCTCATAAGACAGGAATTTTAGCAAGAATGTAAGGACAAGAAAATAGCTTATAGTGATTTAAATAGGAGATGAGAAATGTGTTGTGGAGGCCCCTTGTACACATAGGAATATGAAGAGTTGTGGACATGAGGGGCTTGAGTTTTGTCTAGAATGAAAGAGCCAATAGACAGAAAGAAAAATCCATGATAAAGAGAATTATCATCAAAATCCTACTGCAGTAAAATGATAAATGATTTTAAAAACTAGTAAAAGAATTCTCTTGCAAAAGCCTCAGGAGAAAGTAGACAAGAGAAGACCCATCAGAAAATTAGAAGATGAATGTAAGTTATCAAAAAAATTAGGCAGAAAAAAGGGAAGCTGAGTAAACATAAATCATTAATTTGCACCCAAAAATAAATCAGGAACTGAAGCTTTATGTTAAAGCAAAAGGCTTGGAGAAAGCTTTTAAGGATGGTGTTAAAAGGTTTGAATTAGGTACTGATATAGAAACGATGCAGCTCAATAAGAATAAACAGAATGATTGGCAAACATCACTGGGCCATTTAGAGGCACTTTAAATTTATATTAAATATTTCACTTCTGAGAAATTAATTCCTTTAATCAATGTTCAAATCTTTCTCAGTGACATGCATAGAGAATTGTCAACATGTTGAGTGACTTTTAATTTTCTAGTTAGATCTTCATAATTACATGAATGGAAACCTTTCTTTTTGTTTGCAATACAATGCATTTTAAATATTACACATAATCTTGTCATTTACCTAGAACTGCCAACTGTGTGCTTGCATAGATAAAAAGGATTTTTTTAAGTTGTAGAAATTTTGAAATTAACAAAACTCTAAGTACTCTTCAAACAAAGCCGATGTTTTGCAGTGACATAACTAATTCTCTCAAATAATTTTTAAATAAAATGCAAAATCTCTGTACATTATATTTTAAAGGGAAAAAACATTTTTTTCAAAATATGTCAAGATTTATTTTGTTAGAGTCAAAGAAATAACTTGCTTTCTACCTGCTCCATAAATGAAAATGTTTTATAATAAAAAAATTTAAATTAATAAAAATTTAAATATTCTTTAAACTATTTTAAATAATATTTCACATAATAATTCAGTGTACAGTATGATATTTAAAAAGAAAATACCTTTTTCTATAATCTAACAGTGCTTCACAAAAGTGGCTGTGTTCAAAGAAATGAAACCTACAAAAATAGATTTACATTATAATAAGATATATGGGGATAATTAAGCTATCATAATAATGTTGTGAAAAGGTCTACTTCTTGAGTAAAGAAAAATTTGTTGGTAAAAACATGCATTAGAAATGTCAAAAACTTTTCAGGGGCAATTTTCTATATGATTGAAAGGAGGCATTTACAAAACCAATGCTGAAATTATACCTATGTGTTATTCCTTATTTAATTTCATAAATACAAAAATATTTTAAATATTTATGAGCCAAATGTAATTAATTTCCAAATATATTGCTGTGCATATGGAAGAAGTTTTACATGAGATGTATTGTTTCCTCAATTTGGAATTGAGCTTTCGCAGATTTTTATTTCACTTTAATAATATTTTCTTGCACAACGAAAATATACTTCATGCATATGTAGAGTATATTGACATACAAAAAACATCAGTATACTCACTTAAGCTAATTTCAAAAATGTTACCAATATTTTTGATAACTTTTGCACAGATATTTCAAATGTTTTATAGATTTTTACATATTTTATATATTTACATGTTATTACATATGTTATATGTATTATTACATATGTTAATTATTACATATGTTATATATTTGGATAATTTTGAATGTGATATATACATACTACAGCATACTGTATTTTTCATCCATATTTTGGTAATGCATAATTCTGTTTTTAAACTTGGCATAGCTATAGTTTTGTCATAATCATGCATTGTTAGGATCACACTGATGAACATGCAAATATTGCTATTTTTTCATATGAAAATCATGAGAAAAATATAGCATGTGTAGAATTCAGTCATTAATATATAAATTTGTACACTGTCTAAACTTTATTCTAAGTAACATTGGTTTCTGTAAAATATAAGGCTGTACTATTATTTTCTCAATCTATTATATCTTTTATTATATCTTTATTATATCTTATTATTTCATTAAATAACTGTTATGAGATATTACTATATCTTAAGATTTGAATATTGCTTGATTTTTAATTATGGACAAAGAGAAAAAACACATCAAAATATTGCAAATATATGAGATTCATAAATTATTAAAATGCTTATGTACAATCAGCAAAAAATTAAAATAATAAGTAACTAATAAAATTAGTTTTGTGTGTCTCAAATTGTATTATTCTGATATTTTTATAATGTCAGCTTTGAGAGAATAATTTTTTAAAGTAAATTATAGAATTATGTCCTAAGCATAGTGATTTAATTTTTATTGATTCAAATTATGCATCTCACTAATCATATAGTACATATAAAGCTAAATATTTAAAATATTAATCTAAAATTAGGTTAAATCAAAAAAACAAAAATTGAAGGTAAAACTGAAATTCACACATTGAAGTAGGAGAAAATGTTATTAATTAATAAATTACTAAACTCAGTAATTTTAGATTATAACCTGTCACAGAAATTTAAAAAATAATAATTAGAATGCACATATTTCACTTACAGAAATTTAAAAAATAATAATTAGAATGCACATATTTTCTAAGTACATACAATATGCCATTTTCTGGGCAATGTCCAATATGTGGGCATTATATTAGGATTAGGATTAATTATTATTAGGATTATATCACTGAAACATAGTTTCCTCAGTCATAGATTGAAATGACATATCTGGATCATTTTATAAATTTTTTTAGATTAGGGTTCTTTCCATAGTCTTTGGATACTAGAAGCTAAGGTTCAGGAAGGCTCTGGAATCCAACTTTATATTTATAATGCAGAAGGCCTTTAGGTTTGTGTCACATCCTTTAAGGTATCAGTGACTTCTTAAGAAATTTGTAATAATTACTGTAGAATTGCTGAGGCATGATTTAAATGTTTTCTACTTTAATAGAATAGAAGCTTTTTCGTCCCACATTCACACTTTTTATATATTTGAAAAGGCATGGAAGAAATACTCCTTCCACTTCTTTATCTGGACTACAGGAGAATAATAATCAGAATTCAAATCCAGAATTGAATTCATCAATTCAAATTTAAAAAAACTGACATTTTTGAGTGTCAACCCTGTACCAGGCATTCTAACAAAATACAAAATAAAACATTATCTCTGACCTGCAGCTTTTAAGAGCTAAGAAAATAAGACCATCATTAAATGCATATTTTCTATTTCATGTAATGAATAAATAAATTCTAATGTGGTAGATTGACCTAATTTACACATTTATCCTATTTTTAATGAATCACACCGTGATCAATAGAAACAAATATGCAAACTTTGCTTACTCTTTTTTCCAGGGGGATTCAGGATACAGTGAAAAGAAATCTAAATCTAAATCAATAGGAGACCAATTAGACAAATTAGAAAAAAACAATGAGAGGTAATATCGCTCTCCTGGAGTTGTTCATGACCAGCAATTGAAGATTTTGAGAAACACAACATAGAATTTTAAGAGGGATATCCAATTATAGAAGTTACAAGGAACTGTTACTGAATACATGACCAAGAAGAAATCAATTTCAATGGCTAAGTTTCTTGTGAAGGACTAAATCTAAATATTCAATCAGGAAGGATACTGCTTTGTTTGCTATACATATACAGATTGTGAGAAAGTGACTTGAAACATTAATCAAAATTTCTAACCTCTGCAGACTTTGTGAGGAAAAAAAGGCACCAGTATAAGTGTCCTTGAAAAGAGTCTTCCACATCATGGAGAATAAACTAAATGTGTGGTAGTTGTTCATGAATACAAAATAACTAAAATAATTGAGTAATTCAAAAAATGAGAGATCTCATTGTAACTGACATTTATATACCATGAAATACAGAATAATTCCCACAACAGAGTGAATATATGTAATTGAGTGTTCAAAATAGTGTCATAGATATCACTTTGGCTTTGGCCCTAACAGAGAATAAATTTTATTTCTACTTTATTTTACCATTAAAGTAACAATGATAAGTAGGGAGGACATGTAGTAGGATGGATAGGAGGACTATACATTGAGATTTTTATGAATCACCTTCAAACCGTGAGTAGGCAGACTGTAGACCCATCATATGCTTGCATGTCCCATATGCAAAACTTTAAAAGAAAGAAAGAGAACTAATAGTCATATGTCTCTACAGTTTATGATATTGTTTTTTCCTTAAGACAGTTTATGATATGGCATTTCTCATGAGACTAAACTGATATCGTTTTGCTGTGACCCCACACAAATCACATATGGAATTGTAGTTCACATAATCCCCATGTCTCACGGGAGGGACCTGGTGGGAGGTAATTGAGTCATGGGGACAAATTTTTCTTGTGCTGTTCTCATGAGAGTGAACAAATCTCATGAGATGCATGGTTTTATAAAGGGCAGTTTCCCTCCATGTGCTCTCTTGCCTGTTGTCACATAAGATGCGCTTCTGCTCCTCCTTCACCTTCTACCATGATTGTGAGGCCATGCCAGCCATGCGGAACTGTGAGTCCCTTAAACTGCTTTTTCTTTCTAAGTTACCCAGTGCCATAGCAGTATGAAAATGGACTAATACATATAATCATGTTTGCAGGGAGCTACTTTGGAGGCTGAGATGGGAGGATCACTTGAGCCCAGGAGGCCAAAGCTGGAGTGAGTTATGATTACACCATTGCTCTCCAGCCTGAACTCTGACTCAAAAAAAAAGAGCAAGGAAGTCTAAGTCCAGTGTTGCCCTGGGACTGACAAATTTGAGGATATTTGGGGATGTTTTGCAGGATCAGATCAGAGACTGGATACTGTTCAGCAAAATTATTGCTATAATGACAAACCTAGTAGTCCTTTCTTAGGTCTCATCCCATTAAATGTACAAGCAGTATTCAACACATTTGATTAATTCCCTACTTCTTGAATCACTCTTACCTTTACTCAAAAGGTAAAACTCTTTTATGGCAATCCTACCTCAACAAATAATTCTTTTCAGGCAAACTTACTTGTTTCTTTTCATTTTTTTTTTACCTAGTCCTAGAATGAGCCAGGCAAAAGTCTCTAATTAGAAATATACATCTGGTCACATGGTTTTATATATCACATATATGCTGCCCATTCTCTAATTCATGTTACTTGTCCTAACCTTTCTCTTGAACTCCAAACTACCAAACATTTCTACTTTGCCACCTAATAGTTGATTCTTTGTGTTGATTTTATGTATTGAATTGACTTGGCCACAGAGTGCCCAGATATTTGGTGATCATTATTATTGGTGTGTTATTGAGAATATTGTTCAATGAGATTAATATTTGAATCCATTTCTGAGTAAAGCAGACTGTCCTCCATAAAGCATATTATTCAATTAATTGAAGGCCTGACTAGAACAAAAAGTCTGACCTTACCATGACTAAGAGGGAACTTCTGCTTGATTGCTCTAAGGTGATTGTGGTCTCTTCCTGCCATCAGACTTTTACTGTAACATCACCTTTTTTTTGTTCATCAGCCTGCCAACATTTTCATTGAAACTTACACCATTACTACGCTTGGTTCTCATGCCCTTAGCATTGAACTGGAACTACAATATTAGCTCTCCTGGAATTCTATCTAACCTGTCAACCATTTGGTTCTCAGGCCTTTAGACTTGAATCAGAACTACAATATTAGCTCTCCTGGAACTCCATCTATCTAGCAGATCTTGGGACTTCTCAGTTTCTATAATCATGTAATTCAATTCCTTATTATAAATATGTGTGTGTGTTTGTGTGTGTGCATGTGTGTATGTGGGTATGTGTATATGTATGTCCCTTATTGGTTCTGTTTCTCTGGAGAAACCTAATAAACTTGATATTCTACCTGTGTTGCATATCTACAATTTACTCCTTTGGATACATTTTCCACAATTTTTCCTTTTTGCTTTGTACCATAGAGAATGTAATTTATATTAGCAGTTTCAACAGTTTCCCTTGCCTCCTTTTTTTTAGTTGAATTTGCTGCCTCCTTTTTTTTAGTTGAATTTGCATAATGAAAGGCACAAGAATGAAGTTTAGAGAGTAAGGAGATTATACTGGAGCCCTCCTACTAAGATCGGAATGTGCTGGTTCACTTTAATGAAGAACACAGCTTTCTTTAGACAGTTCTACTTACGGAAGTATTCCCTATCATTTGCATTAACTGCCCCTTCTCTTTGTCTCTTCAGACTTAGGGTTTATAATGCTAATCACCCCGCTAATCACAGTTATTACCCTCCAGAGTATTGTACAAATCTTTCTTGATTTTCCTAGACCTTGGTAAATAATCTCATCTCTTTATTAAATTCTCTTCAAATTACCCATGTCGAGTATGCCATCTGTTTTCTGCTGAATGCTGACTGAAACAGCCCCCAAAGTCTTCATCTCACAGACTCCTTAGGAAGTAGCAAATGCATTTAACAATTGCCAAGGAAACAATTTTGAAGTTATCTTTGTTTTCTCTTATTTTTTTCCTCTTCATATCAAATCCACCCGTAATTCTCGTTGGATTCACCTTAAAAATATATTCAGATTTTGATTACATTGCATCTATTCTCCACTCCTAGCACTCTACTGCTCTGGTTATCTACATCCGATTCTCATTGCAGCAACCAGACTGATCCCTTTAAAATAAAAAATATATGATGTCACTTCACCGTACAAAACCTTAAAGAAGCTCCCACCATACTCAGAATAATAGCCAAATTTTCATCATATTCTAGAACATGATATGGTGCTCATCTTGCAAGACTCTCTTCTCCCTTCATCTGTACCAGCTATATCAACTTTGTTATTGATCCTTGAATATCTCAAGCATGATTTTGCCTAAGGCCTTTGCTTATTTTTTGATTAGAAAACTCTTATTTCTGATATCTTCATTACTCCTTTCTTCACATACTTTAGACCTATAATAAAATATTTCTTAGCAGTGAGCTATTTCCCGATAACTTTACATACATGAAAACCTATCCTACCATTTTATTTCACTTGTCTTCCTTGATTTAATCTTAAAAAAATTAAGATCTTCCATACATATTACTGACTTACGTATTATTCCTAATGTTCTTTTGTTTAGTTCTACAAATTTTAGTTTCTATTTAGTATCATTTCTGCATAAAACTTATGCAAGCATTTATTTATTTTTTTATTTTTATTTATTTTTTGAGACAGAGTCTCGCTCTGTCGCCAGGTGCCAGGCTGGAGTGCAGTGGCATGATCTCAGCTCACTACAACTTCTGCCTCCCAGGTTCAAGCAATACTCTTGCCTCAGCCTCCTGAGTAGCTGGGATACAGGCACGCGCCACCATGCCTGGCTAATTTTTGTATTTTTAGTAGAGACGGGGTTGCACCATGTTGGCCAGGATGGTCTCGATCTCTTGACCTCATGATCTGCCTGCCTCGGCCTCCCAAAGTCCTGGGATTACAGGCGTGAGCCACTGTGTCCAGCCCACAAGCATTTATTTTTATAGTGTAGTTCTGCTGGTGCAAATTCCTTAAGCTTTTAGTTTCCTGAACATGTATTTTTTTTTGAAACGGTCTTACTCTGTAACCCAGACTGGAGTGCAGTGGCGCAACTGTGGCTCACCGTAACACCTGCTTCTCAGCCTGAAGCGATTCTCCTGCCTCAGACTACCAAGTAGCTAGAATTACAGGTGTGCGCCACTACAGCCCCAAAAATACAAAATAATTTTTGTATTTTTAGTACAGATGGGGCTTCACCATGTTGGACAGGCTGGTCTTGAACTCCTGACCTCAACTGATCCACTTGCCTGGGACTCCCAAAGTTATGGGATTACAGGTGTGAGCCACCCTCATTGCACCTGGCCCCCAAACATGTAGTTTGAAGGATATTCTTACTGAATATTGAAAATGGATGAACAGCCTTTCTTTTCTGTTAACTGTTATCTTCTGTATTATTTTCTGACCTCAATCGTTTCTAATGTGGTTAGCTGTCATCCTTATCTTTAATATGCTGCCTAAAATGTGTCATTTTTCTCTTTATGGTTTTGAGGTTTTCTCTTCATTTTTGCCTGTTTGATCATGATGTGACAAATTGTGGTTGACTTTGTATTTATCTTGTTCAAGTTTTGCTGAACTTATTAAATATATAATTGGAGATTTTGATTAAACTTGGTATTTCTCAGCCATTAACTTATTCAATTTTTTGTCTGTTTCTTTATTCTCTTCTCCTTCAGATATATCTTCTTATTACCTTTATTTAGACTGTTTAATTAGCTTCCTAAACCTCCATTCATTTTTCTTCAACCTTTTCAACCCATTCTGCTTTACATATAGGAAAACGTCTATTCACCATTATTTAAGGTCACAGAATTTTTCTTTTCTTATTCTTCCCATTTATCTGCTAAGATTCTATCCACTCATTATGATATGCTCCCTTTATTTATTTGAACATGTTTATAATTACTTATTTACATCTTTGTCTCCTAAAGGCAACAACAATTAACCATCATGGGGACATTTTTTTATTGACTGATTGACTGATTTGAGTCTGTGGATATAGAGCACCTGTTACATAATTAAACCAACTTAGAAAAAGACTCCATCTTAACACTTCATAGGATATTTTACCAAGAAGGACAAGATATTTTGCTTAATAAAATAATTTTTAAGAGACTGCATGTAACTAGATAAGGACATAAGCAATCACATTTTCCCACTATAAGTCCTCATCAGAGGACTCTGTGACCGTAAAGAGAACAGGACTTCAACAGCACCGACATCTGTCACTGAAGGCTCTGCCCACATCAAAGTCTCTTCCAGGCAAGACCCAGGGACTGCCTGGCCTAGACCAAGATATTTTTTTTTGTCTTCATCATTCTCCCTGGTTTATTTGTTAACCTGTCTGTCTCTTTTCTCTTTATGTTAAAAGCAACTTTGTTTGTTTGTAGAATATTTAATCTATAACATTTACATATTAATTAGATGTGCTATTATGTATGATTTGCAATACTGGCTACTGGAGGAAAGGCTTCAACCTATGCACCCTTGGCTCTGAGTACTAAGTAAATGGGAAGTACTAAGAAAAATTGCCTCCTTGGGAACGCCAAATAACATGTGACTTTTGAGATGCAAATAACACCAGTAAAAATCCACCATTGTGCAAAAACACAAATGTGTTGACCTGGCTATCTCTGACTTTGCATTGTTCATGAGTCTGGGTCACATATTTCTATTAGTTTATATGAGTGAAATTATTGTTTATATACTACACATTGCTAGTAATATATGAAGAAACTCTGTGCACTGTTCTACTAAAAATTGTTTATTTTATTCTAGTAGATGTGTCATCTATTTTTAATCACTATGAACTTGATTAGATTTATTTACAAAAATAGGGCAGACGTGTCTGTAAAGCTCATGATGTTTTCCATGCTCCTGGAACATGGTGAGACTGTCAACTTCTAAACTGTGTGCCCATCAGTTCTTCTCGAAACTTGTATTTAGACTTCCTTAGAGTAGGCCCAGAGAAGAAGGTATTATAGTTTGTGTCTCAGTTTCAGTACTGGAGTAACAAAAAGATGTTACATATTTGCAGTACTGTATTTGAGTAGTGACAGATCTTAAATATTTGCCAGCATTGCTTAATATCAATTATCTTTGTTTTGCTCTTGAATTTCTAGCAGTTGCTCACTGATAAACCTTTTGTAGACTTGTTCTCCATATTGGAAGCCCAGTCCTAGGTCAAGGTCTCATGGTTAACTTCTAGGTAGATTGTTTCTTCCACCCCATGGAGCTAATTTCTCTCCAGCGACCTGCCCGCTGCAGTCTAGTTACCTTAGCTGCCCCAATCACTGATAACTGCCCTTTTCAGCTTGGTGGTACAACCATGCTCTCATTAGTTTCCAGCTCACTGCACTGTGGTCAGGAACTTGTCTCCAGGGAGAGCTGGTATGACCATGGGCCTTGATTTATGAATTTTTATTCCCTAAGGACCAAAATATTAAAGGCTATCTGCTCTAGAAGGCCTAAAATGAGTTAACTTATGTATTTCATACACTATGAGAAAGAAAAGTAGCTAGAGCAGTCTGAAAATGTGCAGTATACAACATTTCTCAGGCCCCGAAAACAAGAGGAGTCTTCACCACCTACCCCGAACTCATGCCCTTGGGTAACTGGGGCAATTATTTAAAGGAATTTCTTCCCTTGGAGTTTCTAGTCTAACTGATAAATTATATAAAATGCCTTCACAATTCTACATTGTGAATCTTACCCGTCATGCTCATGTTCCTAGAGTCTGCAATACAAAGAAGGATGTATAGCCAACTGATACCTTCTGTTCAATTTAGAAACTGTCCCTTCTTTTTTCTTTTAAAACCTACTAGCAATTGCTGCTAATCAGAGCATAACATCAACCTGTGTCTCCCATGTTGCAGTCCTCAAATTTGTCCCGAATAAACTCTTTACTTACACTAATTTTGCCTTAGTTTCTTTCTTTAGGTCAATAAATGTTAAGGTTTTTTAATATTGGGATGACAAGTCTAATAAGTCTGTCTATCTACCTATCTATCTATCTATCCTATATAATCTTATTAAGCTTCATCCTTAGAAAATATGACCTTAGGTGAATAATGAATACACTGATGTTTGTAATAACTTCATATGAGAAATTAAACCAACAGATAAAAAGGAAAACAAAACCCTCTTATTTCTATGCAGCATGATGTTTCAGAGAAGTGCTTATATCAGGACAAGGAAATGATGTAGAGCACTCTAGGAACCAGCTTAGGTTTGTAATTGGAACACAGAGGAGAACTTAGCACATCTTTGCTTGGATGATATCCTGAGATCAATACTCTTTCACTGCCTTTTTTTCTTTGACAAAGAAAATTGTTTGTTTAGATGAGAATATTAATCTAAAACTTTCTATTTAATTGTTGTTGAATAGAGTTAGATGGCACAAATCAGTTTTCCCTGGTTTAATTTCACCTGAATAATTTGAAAAAAATAAAACAATAACATTAGAAAAGAAAAGATCATGGGTCACTGAAAAGCAGTGTCTATCAGGGCTGTATCTTCTCTACCTGCATTCATTCCAGCATCTAGTAATAGACAGAGAGTCATTGTCTACATAATGCCTGCCATAGAGGGAATATGTAGGTGCCCCAAGCATGCAAGTTTCCAGAGTATAATCTGTATCCTCCCTGGCCTTCAATCACTATATACTTTTTTTATTTTTGAGTATGTGCTAAATAAATATAACTGTTTATGTAAATCACCAATCACAATGATAATTCTCAAAAAGCAGTTATATCAACATTTTTGCTTAAAGTGATTACTTTGTTGCTATCACAGTGAGAAAGCATGCACACAGAGGTTTTATTTCAATAATAATTTGCCATTTGCTGTGAATCTACATAGCCTCAGAGATACTCCTCACTGGCCCTGTCTTTTGAGGTTTACAGTGTAAATAGCTCTGAGCTGGCAAGTTGTCCTGATGGTTCATTTCCTAGTTTTTCTTTCAGGTTTTACAAAAATGTTAAGCATACATCAAGATGTATTGCCTGAAACCTGCTTTATATTTTCTTGATGTGACTTCAGAAGATTTTTCTATTTTGTTATGCTGGAGAATTTGACATTTGCCATCATTTTATTGGTATTTAACATGTTTCCCTGAGGCTAATTGGGAATCGAATTTTTAAATTGCACTGTCAAACCAGAGGCTGGTTACAATTTTAACTACCTTAGATTTGGGCTATATTTTAGCTATCCACTGTATTCACATGCCATCTACTTGTCAAATCTAAAAGTGATTATTTAAAGTTTTTACTAGTTTCAATTCTGAGCTTTATAGGTAAAATATTAATTTTTCTGCTGACAGTATCACCACCAAAATGTCCCACACATTTGCTAACAATTTTTTTCCTAATAATATTAACCATGTAAGTGAATATATGTTGAATCTTAATTATGTATTTATTCATTCATTTATTTATCAATATATCAGTATATCTTGTTTCTTTCTTGAGCAAATTAACAAAATACTTACTTTCTCAAATCTTACTGTAAAAAAATATACCAGGGACTATAGGTGAAAATTTTATTTTTCTTTTTAGTAAATTGAAAAAAAATCCCTCAGAATTTACATTTGAAAATTCTGAGTGAAAAAAGTTATTTTGATTTATCTCATCTTATGTCTCCTCTTATGTATACATGTACATATGTATACACACACTTTTTCAAGATTTAAAATTTTATATAAATTCATAAATATATAAATTCACTGAATGTGGTTTTGTTCAGGGTCACAGATCCATTTGAGATATTGTTTACATAACTGCTTCCAAATTGACTGAAAGTGACAATTATTCAAACATTCAATAAATGAGTACCTATTATTTTCATATCACTTGAGATACAAAGATAACAATGATGTGATCTTTATTCTTACCATTTAGGAGGCAAAGAGGATGGGTAAAAGAATAACTTCAGAGCAAAGTAGCAAGTGATTTATGTATAAAAATGTTCCAAGAGAACAATAGAGAAAATGACTAAAGATGCAAGAGAACGTTAATGAGGAAGTCAGGGAAAGTGACATTTGAGATAGGTTTGAAAGCATGAATTTCTGTTCAATAAGAAGTCTAGAGGGTATTTCTATACAGGGAGTTTATTTCCAGAAGGCTTTCCACACAGTACAAAAAAAAAAAAAAGAAAAAGAAAAGAAAAGGCTTTAATAGAGGTAGAGAGGTGCATGGGATAATTTAAAAAGTTGGTGATTAATTTAAAATTTGTGGAACGTATTCTATTTAAATTGGAGAAAAATATGAGGACAGTTTGAACAGAATTTGAGTCAAATTAGGATAAGATTAAGATGCATTTGGGGTTAGAAATATTGACTGAGACCAGATTATGAAGGGATATTTGCCATTCTAAAGGGTGTAAATCTTAGGTTTGAGATAACGGGAGGCCATGGAAAACTTGGTTGTATGGGTAAAATATGTTTCAATCCTAAAATATCAAGAAAATAAATTTTAGCAGAATACTGCTTTCACCTTTTCTGTTTTATGTAAAGAAAACATTGCAAATATAAGTTTTCTTTTATCACTCTCACCAACCACTGCCCCCTGCCCCTAATCACACACAACTCTCTCTCACGGAACCTCATGATTTTCATACTATGTGGTTGTCATTTGGCCCACTGTTTTAAAAGACTTAGTACATGCTCTAAAATAGTATCTAATATGCTTCTGAGTACCACGAAAATCTGTGGATGCATGTGGGTGTATATGAGAGTAATTTTAATCATTATATTGAATACTCAATGTTTCAAAATGTCTCTTGCTCTTGGAGGTCTCCACTGTGCTAGGTTTCTAGACTCGAATTTATGGCACAAAGAACTGCTACACCAAAAACAGAGCAATAGTTCCAAAATAAAACTGCAACACAGTTATCTTAAGGGTTCTTGCTACTTTTGAATTTATCATAGGTAAATCCCAGGATGAATAGGTGAAAAAAAATGTGTTCTGAGTATGGGTTTGAATAATGGACTCTACTTATCATAAGAAGTAGAGCTATTGTTATACATTGGAGGGTGGATGGAGAAAGCTGGTGAGATAGCCAGGTGGTAGGGGGGCCCTGGAGAAACTCCAACCAGCCTTCCCACTAGAGTAGAGCCTTGGGAGGTTCAGAACATTAGCAGCTGGGAGGAGCCTGGCCCCTCCTCTTCCTGTGTGGAAACTAGGATTCAAACTGCTGGGCAGAAAGCTCTGTAGCAGAGGGACTCTGGCCTTGCAAGAGTCCCTGTTTCCCCCTTTCTTTCCCTTTTCAACCAATAAAACCTTGCTTTACTCACCCTTTAAGAACTTTGTGGGCCTAAATTTTCATGGCCATGGGATGGACAAGACCCCCATCTTTAGTTAAACCAAGGAAAAGCACTGCAACATTTTTGGTGCCCAACATGAGGCTCAGGAAATGATAAGTGAAATGGGAACCCAAAAACCTCTCACTATTGCTTCTAAGTCTTTTAAGGGTGAGGAAAGCCATGCCCCCACTCCCTACCCCCATAGCTCCCAGGCCTTTTCATGGCCTCTTTCTTCCTTTTTCAAGACAGACCCAAGAGCAGCATCTTCATCTTCTCCCGCTTCCCCCTCCCTGCTGGGGCTGGGACACATGGCCCAAGAGTCCCAAACAGCCCACTGACTGGGTCCCAGCCACAAGCTGCTGCAATCTTCCCCTTTCCTGGCCTAGGGATTCAGGTCCATTAGACAGTAATTACGCTTTCCTCTTGATGGAGGAACCACTTGCCTAAGAATAAGAGGTTCTTCCCCATGAATTTCTAAACTGTCTTTTTCCTCCTTTCTTTAGCTGGCAGTTAACCTTTGAAGTTTTTGCTCTTTTAGAAGATTTTTTACTAGGCTAGCTTCCCCCGGCTATCACTGTATTCTCCGCAAAGCTTCGGTTGTGAAATAAAGCCTCCATCTTGTTTTACGTCCTGGGGACCTGGCCGGTAACTGCTTGGCAGGGCGTTGTTTAGCAATCCTGCCTGAGGGGATGAGCCCTCGCAGATTCCATATCTGCATGTTTTCCTAGTCCTGTCTCTTCAAAGGCCCCACCCAGTGACTGTGTTTTCTTCTGCCTGCCTGTGTGTGTACTGTGCTTGATGTCTGTAAAAAGAGTCCTAATGAATTTTGCCTAAAGGAAGACAAGCAATTGGAGCTAATATTTTTTAAAGGGAAGATAAAAGCTGTGGTACCTTTCAGTTCACATGACTTTAGTCATTGAGAAATAAAAACAGCCCTATTGGCTGTTGGTCAAATGCAGGTCAGATGCAAGGTTTTCTAAGTGTTTTAAGGTTACAAACTGCTTTTGGGCTTTTGAGAACTGTCTATCTTGCCTG
Source organism: Cebus imitator (assembly GCF_001604975.1). NCBI lineage: Eukaryota > Metazoa > Chordata > Mammalia > Primates > Cebidae > Cebus > Cebus imitator. The sequence continues at coordinate 269,208 of NW_016107429.1, forward strand.
CTTCACAATTTGGTAAGGCCTAGCGACATATGTATATAACCATGCCCTTAACTAAGAAGGCAAAGCTTGGCTACAGTTAGCACACAATTAAAGCAACTTACCAAGTTTTACATTAAAGTTAAAAATTGTGAGGATTTACCATTGTTATACTGGACCAAGCATAGAAAATTAACATCAAGACAAAAGTATGCCAGATTGCAGGGTCATTTATTATGCCGGCAACCACAGAGGACTCACGTCTCTCCAACCTGTGGCCTCGAAAGGAGTGTGCCAAGACTTTTTATACCCGAAAAACCACCTTGGGAGTGGGGGTGAGGAGCAGGGATGGGGATGAAAAGGCTTCAGACATTCCAAGGGCTAGTGGATTTTGTAAATCACCGCCTGGGCGGAGACGAGGGCTCCGGATATTCCAAGGGCCAGGGGACTCTTGTCATTCTGTTTGTTACTTAAGTGTTTTACAGAAGTCAAGATAAACATTTGTTTACACATTATCTGGGTAAGGTGGAAATCACAGACCTTAGTTACTCATTACAAGTTGCGGGAGCCAAGATGGCGTGGGTTAGGACTGCTTGCCCCTCACATTAGGGCCACAGAGAGCAGTTACTGATAAGCAAAGTTTAAGCAGCTTTACATAGTGGGTGTTTTTCAGAGCAAGCTAGCAGCTTTATTTACAGAAGCCAAACACAGCTTTATCTTATAAAATGGCGTTGCTCAGGTTCTAGCTCTAGGTCAGCACAGCATCACACCATTACAACATGTAATTGAAACTACTGAAAATAGATTTACATGCAAGGGGTGCAAGAACAGTAAAATGTGTTTTATAGTAAAAGGTTATGAGAAGGCATGGAAATGTAAACGGTGGCCTGGGGTTTAAGGATTATTTTGAGTTAAGAAATGATGAAGGATCAAAGAAGTGGTGGAGGAACTGTGGAAATTAATCTGGCAGAAGAGGTTCTTTGTGTGAACATATTGGCTAAATTCAAAAGGCTTATAAAAGGTTTTTGCTCATTTAAAATTTCTGGTCATCATTTTGGCAAAATAAATAACTTACAGTAATCTGGAATGCAATTTCATATTATAATATGTTTTAAAGCTCAAACATATTTGACAGCCTTCCCAAATCAAACTTGGTTTCAAAATTGTATTCCCTGGCACCTAGGTTTTTTGCATACTTCAGAGGGGCCCTGAAGTGTCCAGAAAAGAGAGATAAATAGGATTATTTGACATGTTTAGGTACATGGCATTGCCAGAATGATGCTTAATCTTCTTTAGGTTATATTTCGGTGAATAACTGTAATATATGCTCCAAGTTGTATGAGATTTCTAAAATTCTAATGTTTAAGTATATGCTGTCAATCATAATTAAGCTTGCTATGTTAAATTATTATAAACCTCGGAGACAACCAAACTTTTTTGTCAATTGTGTTTCTAATCATAACTACAGTGGACATTTTGCTATTCACAGACAGTTGTGTCTTGTTTTAATTCTTTTCAAAGATGGTGTATAATAAGCTATAGAGCTTTGACAGGTGCTCTCAAACACAGATTTCTGATAACTTTAGAGATTGTAACATTGCAATAAAGGAAAATGTACAGGACTCATGAAGAGCAGAAATGTTCAGGAATGTCAAACAAAACAAAAATTAACTAAATGGATTGGACTAAACTGAGGAAGCTGAAGCAAATCTTTTGACTTTTGCTTGGAATATCGCTGATCCTTGTTTTTCAGAGTCAAGGAAACTTGTTTTGCAGTACTTACGGCTTTAATTGAGTAATTGAAGTAAGATATACCTCCTGTGATCAAAATTTGGAGCATATTTGTTTCTTTCTGCCTGGTTTCTCTAAAATTTAGAAACTATGAGTATTCTCATGGCAATATAGTTATTTGCATCAGTACAATAAGAATCAATTTTTCTTTTGCAACAGAATACAATTGGAGAAAGTGATTATTTTACCAATGCTTTGACTGGAAGAATATACTTTTTTTTAAAGTAATCAATCTCAACTTGCAGAGGTTATAAAAATCCCATGGAGGAAACTGGCCTCACACCTTCATGTATGCAATCCCTGTATAGGGTTCTTGACCCATGATTAGTAAAGAATATCACTTTGTAACAGGCCTAGGACCTCTAAGTTTATCTTGGGACCTTAAGAGGAGAGAATCACCCAAATCACAGGTATTTTAAGGTACAAACTCATGATTGCACTTGGCTTTAAAAGGCCTTGTTTGAGCTTCCTTGTGGAACAGACTTCCATTAAGGCCAATACAAATGGCCTATGTAGAAATTTATAGTCTTGCTATACTTTATGCAAATAATCAGGACAAGTATAAGACTAAAGTCTATTTTGCAAATCACTCAGACTTATGATGATTTTCTTTTAACAAATATGAGCACTAGGGAGAGTGAAATTTTGTTTCAAAACTTATCATATATTTGTCATTACATTCTAAATTCATTAGTTGTTTTAAGTTTTCACCTGCATTTTAGACTAACCCTGCTTGTTCCTGTTAACGAATCAAAAATCTCTGGCTTCAGCTCAACAGAAACATGAGAGATGGGTAATCTAAAAGTCTGACTTAATATTCTAGTTCTGAGCAATTATACTGCAGATCCTGCCAAGTGATGGGAATAAGTAGAATGCCTGTTACTCAGAGGTTTCCTGTTGGTAAAGTATGAACAAGGGAGCTAATCAAAGCAAAGTACCATGCCCCAACATCCTAGCAAGCATAACTATAGCCATCCAGTTCCTGGATGTGTCACAAGACATCCTTTCCTCTCCCTTGTTGAAGGAGGACTCAGTTCCGCCGTTTCACCTTAGCATTTGTCTTATGATAAGGAGTCCATGCATTGCCCCTGAGATATACTTTTGTTCTAGACTCGATTCCAAGTTTCGATTCCAAGCTTCGAGTCACAGCCCTAGAAAGAAAACTTGATCTAAGAGATCCAGAGGCAGACAGCCACAGAGTTTAAATGGCACAGAACAGGTGAGTGTGGCTGATTCCTGCCAATCAAGCCAATCCCAAGCTTCCTGTCTCATAGATAAAGGTCACATTAATATCCATGGCATAAATGAGGCTTAATGAACCCCAAGGCTACTGATAGCAGAGGGGAAAGAGACATAGGTGAGAGCAAATAATTCCTATTCTCCAGGCCTTCCCTGCATCATGCGTGCAAGCCGCCTGGACACCCATGGTGGCACCTGCTGATGTCACTGGAACTCGGGACTACAAGAACGAACAAGGGAAAGAGAACACTCTTCCCTCTTTCCCTCACATACCCCAGTATCTGCTAGGAAGAGAAGGAAACAAGGAATTCTTGCTTCCCTCTTTCTAGATGCGTAACCATTCGTCTTCAGCCTGTACCCCTTTCAAATGCATCCTGAACCCTTGGGACTCCTTTAAAACACATCTGCTTTTTCCTTTCTTCTCCTCAGTTCTCTCTTCACTGATAGATAATTGTGTCTCTGTACTGCAGGACACTCCCCTTAGATGCATCCTCCGACCTGGAAAGAGTGAATTTCCAAAACCCTAAACTGGTTGGCTTAGGATTAGGCTCTGGGAAAGGGAACCCAGGAGCCCAAAATGCCGGCAAAAGGGTAAAGGTTTTTTTTAACCAGTTGGGCTTTTGGCCTCTTTCTCTCTGTGCTAACTGGTAAAAGGCCTCCGAATTTTTGAGCTGTCCTTACCCTTCCCTTGTTTTATTTCGATACATGTTTTCTAATAACCCTGTTTGTCTGTTCTTGCCTTCAGGCCATCAAATTCCAAACAGTCATGTGACTGGAGCCTCTAATGATGGCTCCTTCTTCTGGGAACCCTTAGATAGGCCTCTCAGGGAGCTCTGACTGCTGTTTCCCCAAAACAGTGCCCCTGTCAACAGGAAGAGGTTAAGATAGGTCTTGGTCATTATCCTTAATCTAAGGGTAGTTAGATGTACTTCTTTAGAGGGGCATCTCTGGAGAAACTCCAGTCAGCCTGCCCACTGGGGTGGAGCCTCAGGAAATTCAGAATGTTTGCAGCAGGGAGGAGCCTGGCCCCTCCTCTTCCTGGGTGCAACCTGTGATTCAAACTGCCAGGCAGAAATCTCTGTAGCAGAGGAACTCTGGCATTACCAGAGTCCCTCCTTTTTTCCCTTTTTAACCAATAAAACCCTGCTTTCCTCACCCTTTAAGCTATCTGCGAGCCTAAATTTTCATGGCCATGCAATGGACAAGAACCCAATCTTTAGCTGAACTAAGGAAAAGTCCTGCAACACTGGAGCTCATTTTCTTCTTCATAAACCCATTTTTAGTTCTAAATATAACAATGGATAATATGGCATTCCAAAATCATAATAGTCAAAAACACAATTATTAAAATATGCACTTGATAAGGAATCCCAACTATATGAGAAACTTCTCAGAGGTAATAATGGGCAGTGCAAAAAGAAATTCATAAATACTGACACATAAACATGAGGAGTTACTAGAAGAAAAATAGTGGAGTTAATTATATTTCCAACTTTGTAATATTTCCTCCTTGTTTTGGAACAATTATATATACGATGTTTATCATGGACAACTTTAACGTTGACTTCATAATTTGCAGATTAGCACAATTTAATTATAAGTGAAATGATAAAAACAAATCTTCAAGTAAGCATATAAAACATAATACAATTTCATTAGGGAATTGCAAGTAAAAACAACCATGGGATATCACTACACACTTATTAGAAAAGGTAGAATCCAAAACACTGACAATACCCGATGCTGATTTGGATGTAGAACAATAGGAATACTTCTTTGTTACAGGTCAAATGTGAAATTGTACAGCCACTTTGGAGAACACTTCCTGCAAAACTAAACATACTCCTACTATATGAACTAGCATTCATGCTCCTTGCTATTTACCTAAATAAGTTGAAAATATGTATAAGCATAAACCCGAATATCCAAGCAATTTTATTCATAACTGCCAAAACTTGAAAGCAATTGAGAATGTCTTTCAATATGTGAATGGATAAGAAATTGTGGTATATCCATACAATGGAATATTATTCAGCAATAAAAATAAATAAGCTATTATGTCATGAAAAGGCATGAAAAAAACTTAAATTCATATTGCTAAGTGAAAGAAACCAATCTGAAAACGCTATATACTAGAAGATTTCAAATGTGTCACATTCTAAAAAAGACAAAAGTGTAGGAGTAGTGAAAACTAATCTGTGATTTTAACAGGTTTGGGGAGAAACAGGCTGAGATGAATGAGTGGAACACAGGGAATTTGTAAGGTTGTGAAACTATTACATATGATATTGATATTATACATTTGTCAAAACCCATAGAATGTATGGTAAAGAGAATGAGCCATAATGTTACTATCTACTTTAGTTCATGATAATGTACCAATATCAGCTTATCATTTGTAACAAATATACCAATCTAAAGCAAAATATTAATAAAAGGAACTGGGTACAGGAGGCATGGAGATAACAGAGTATAGATAAAATGCTTTGTGTTTTCCATTTACTTTGGTAAAATTTAAACTGCTAAAACATCTTAATTTTTTAAAAATGAATCTTCAGAATGCTACCTAAAGATCTTCTATTTAGAACTAGATGAGCATGCATAATATTTAGTGTTCTTTTATCTTCTTAGGGATAGATATTTTATTATATTACTTAGAAATATAAAAATAGGCAGAAGAGAGTTTTTGGTTTTGAGCAGCAAAGGTAATAAAATATAGTGATCACTTGTCACTTTTGCTATTTGGCTTAAAACAAACTATTTCTTAATAGATCCCAGTCCCATATTGTGGACAGTAATAACTTAGCTCCTAAATCAGAAGTCTGAAGTGGTGAGCTAAGTCAATCATATTCTCAGATCTGAAAGTTTGAATCTAGAAATTTTGATGAAAGAATAAAAATTAAATCTAAATTTATTGATAATGGCAATAGCAACTATGTTTACTGGAGTCAGAAATTCTAGAAATTTTATGTACACATTTTCTTGTTGCTAAGTGTTCTGTTAGTTTCATTTATGTGCAGTTCCAGCCTATAATCAATACCTGATCCCTCAATATACATCCAATACATAAAACTTTCACTTATAATAGCCAGAGCCTATTTCTGTGGCTTGTGACCAAGAATATGAATCTTATTTTTATTGTTTTATTAACATTATCTTTTTTAACCATTGCTTTTTAGCATTTATAAAAGGGGAAGAAAAAAATACAACAGACTATAGCAAGAACAGCAAAAATTCTGCCCTAGTTTTTGAAAACAAAAAATATTTCACCCCTAAATACATGTTGGCATATTTTGAGATGGCTTCTCAGAGAGCCTCCAAATATAAGAAGCCCCTTAAAGTAGTCTTTTGTGGGGAAGATTTCTATCTGTAGAGAGAATCTGCATTGATGAAGCTAGGTTTTATCTGAGGCCCTCCCTTGTCCTGATCTAGAAAAGATTAATTTAGAGACTGACACCTTTAAATGTCTGAAAGAAACATATACTATGTATTCTCCCTGAGGGCTGCTACCTGTGAAGTTTCATCTATGTACCAAGACCACCTTTACCAGCCAGGTCTCCAATTTTCCTCCTCCCACAAACTATTTTGCCACCAGAGCCTGTTTTGCTACTCTAAGCCCCCATTCTTCCTGTAACCTCAAAATGGTGTGTAAGCTTCTGCACCCCAACAGTTGGTGGGGTAAACACTATGTTTCTGCCCTGCGTGCATGTTCATAAATGTCTATGCCACTCGACCCGTTGGTCTCTTTTTGTGAGTTGATTTTTCAGCAAACCTTCATAGAACAAAGGGAAAGCTTTTCCTTGGCCGCTACATTTTTTTTTTTTCCAAACAACAAATAGGTTAGCCACTAGAAAATATAAATATTTTGAAATAATAATTATTTCCCCAATTTAAAAATTACTTGTGCTGTAGACTGAATGCTTGTACCCCTGTATACCCTCTAAATAAGTTTGTATATTGAAGCCCTACCTCCCAAAATGATATTTGGAGATAATAATTTAGAAAGCAATTAGGGTTATATGAGATCATGAGTGAGGGTGGGGCTCCCATGGCGAGAGTGGTGCCTGTATAAGAAGAGACACCAGAGAGCTTTCTCTCCTTCCATGCACATGTGAATCATGTCAGCAAACAGAAAAAAGGTGGCTTTCTGCAATCCAGAGAGTTCTCACCAGGACCTAAGAATGCTGGCATCTTTATTTGATAAGATCTAGCCTCAAAAACTGTAGGAAAATAAAGGTCTGTTGTTTAAGCCATCCAGTCTATGGTATTTAGTTATAGCAGTCCTAGAAGACTAATGCAACTTGAATTAACAAAGAAACACATAAATATCTGCTTTCTTTTGTGAAGTTAATAAGAATCATTGGCCAACATATTCTTCAGGAAGAAAAACTCAAAAGGGTTCTCATCAGTAAAATTTCAAAGTCAGCTAAACAGGGCACTGTGGGTAGCACTACTCATTAACCTTTTCATAATATATACAGCCCTGAAAGCCTTGCCATTTTATTATTAACATATCTTCATTATGGAGCTGTCAATGTCTGCGCACACACAGAACTCCTCTGAATCCTCGGTGGCAATTAAAGTGCTGTGATCACAAAGGGGAAAGGGTGAGAACAGGCAGGCGTCTTTATCACTCTAAGACTTTAATGCTTACATATGAATACAATATTTGGACTAATTTAAGTTATAAAAATTCCCAGCTTATGCCATGATGACATATTGAATGAACAAAATTGAGGCTTCCACTGATCTCTCTAAATAAAAGTGAGTATCCATAATATATTTGCCGACTTGGAAATATATATTACAAAGACAAGCATTAAAAGTCTCAAAAAATGAGGTTTCTACTTTTATTAAATAAGCACTTTATAACATTATATGGAACTTTTTATTTCTTTTGGAAGGCTCAGGCAGAGAACTTGTTAACATAATTCTACAGTTCAAAGGCAGAATTAGAATGAGGAAAATATTATAATAAAAAAGCAAAAAGTTTCTGTGTGCAATAAAATCTTAAAACACAAATTATTGATATTTGATATTACGCTTACATAGAAAATAATTCTAAATTGCTGTGAAAGTAAAAATTCAAATCTTTATTGTTACTTTTATACTCCCCAGATAATACTGTCATGTAAAAGGTATACAAGTGAAAGAATTTTAATAGTAATGTGTGACTAATTTATATCAATCCTGCCAATTATATAGTTATCTGGTTGTAGAATGTGGTATATATATGTAGTCTTTCATCCTTAGTTCCTGGTTCATAATTCCTATACCTACTTACAATTTTTTGTTATAATATGGTTATGAGAGGCCTCAGGAGAAGGCCTCAGCAAACAGAATTTACTCCAAGGAAGAACACTAATCTTTACAAGACTTTCTGATTGTGGGTCATAATCTCAGATATAGTCTTCTGGAGAGCTTCTGGATAGCTGAACGTGTAGAGGTTCCTGCCAGATGACGTGCCCAGGGAGGGCATGGAAGCTCCTTGGCTCTTCTCCCATACCTCACCCTATGCACTTATCTATATACTTTGAAATATCCTTTGTAATAAAGCAGTAAACTTAAGTGTTTCCCTGAGTTCTTAAGCCAGTTCAGCAAATTAATCAAACCAATAAAGGGAGTCATGGGAACCCAACTTGAAGCCAGTGGGTCACAAGTTCCTGAGGCCCTGACTTTTCATTGTTTTTAGGTTAAGAAGACTTGACCCTTTAACCTGTGGGATCTGACACTATCTCCAGATAGTATCAGAACTGAATTTGGGGACACCCAGCTTGTGTCTGCTCCTTGGTGTCAGGGAAAAAAACCCTATATGTTTGGTCAAAGAAGGCTTCTTCTGTATTGATGACTATTATTGCATTGGTGTGAGAGCTGAGGAAAAACATGGTTTGAGAGAGTTTTTCCTTAAACAGAGACCTACTATGATGTTTCTTGTGCTGAAATGTTTAAAATATTATGGTCATTTAAAAAATGTATAGTACTTCTCTGTTATTGTAATATTATCAAATGGTGTTTTGTCTCAAAGAGTGGCAAGAATCATGGAAAGCATGCAATTTAAAGCAAAAAGGGAAGAACTGTAAACTAAAATACGTCTATGCAGATAAAAGAAGTGACACAGAAAGAAAAATACTACATGATCTCACTTGCGTGTGGAATCTAAAGAAAAAAATGTTGACTATATATAAACAAAGTAGAATGGTGGCTACCAGGGTCGTGAGGGGAAGGAAATAGGAAGAAGTAGTGCAAAGGGTGCAAACTTACAATTACATAAGATATATAAGTCTGGAGATCTTGTGTATCGCAGGAGACCTATAGTTAGTAATGTATTGTATATAGAAAATGTGCTAAGAGAATAGATTTTGGTACTCTTAATACATACACAGACACACAGACACACGACACACACACACACACACACACACACACACGCACACACACGCACGCACGCAAGAAACTATGGAATGTAATGAACATATTTATTTGCTTACCAAAATATAGTTATCATTTACTATGTATCTCTATATTAAAACATCATACTGCACACTTTAAATATCTACAATCAAAAGTAAATAAAAATAGGTATATGTAAAAGGAAAAAAGACAACCATTGCTTAAAAAGACATGAAAAGATATGAACAAAGTAGACATTTATTTCCTTTTCTTAAATACATTGCAAATACCAAGGAGGCATAATCTCATTGCATTTTGAATAAGAACATTATTCTGTGTAAGTAATGACTTTTGTGAGATGTGAAACATTTGACTAAGATTTTATTTAAATATTGAGAAATTCCTTTAATTAAATTCTAAAAATCAATTTACACGGCGCCTAATCACTTTAAATCCTCTAGGATTTTCTGTATTAACATTAAAGACTCACCTAGGGTATTTTATTTAGAATTTTCCAAAATGTTTATAGCCAATGAAAGGTAAGATAGTGGAGTAGATGTATAATACTACATCTGACTCTTCAGCAACACATGCATGCATTGCAAGGGTCCACTTATCTCAAATTTTTTTCTGCCTCTCCACTCCTGTGACAACAAGACAAACTCTTTGTCCTCCTCCTCTGCCTAATCAACATGAAGACAAGAAGGATGAAGATCTTTATGATAATTCACTTCTACTTAATGAATAGTCAATATATTTCTTTTTCCTTATGATTTTCTTAATAACAAGAAAATTTTCTTTTCTCTAGCTTACTTTATTGTGAGAGTATAGTATATAATACATATAGCATACAAAATATGTGTTGACTGTTTATGTTATAGCTAAGCCTTCTGGTCAACAGTAGGCTATTAGTTTAATCAACAGCAAATATATTTTCTCTTATGATTTTAATAGCATTTTCTTTTCTCTAGCTTACTTTAGGAATACAGTATATGATACATATAACATACAAAATATGTATTAATTGACTGTCCATTTTATCAGTTTTGGGGAGTCAAAAGTTATATGGAGATTTTTGACCGTACAAGGGTTGGTGGCCCAATGCCTGAGTTGTTCAAGGGTGAACCATGTAAAAACTACAGAGCTGCATGGAATTTCAATGTGTCCATACATGATTTAGTCAATGAATAAATGTCTAAATTGATGAAACTCTTTTCAATGTCAGAAATTTTGGTAACATAACTTTAATTTTGTTGAAATTTAGGTTTATTATGTCATTTTTAAAATTTATACAGTATGGGTTTTTGTTACTCTGTTTACCTTTGCCTGTCTCACTTTGAAATATTTGACTATTTTTGAATTTTATTTTTATTTATAATCCGAATTCCTCGTTTGTTTTCTTTGCTTTATTTTATTTATTTTTTTCCCATTTATTTATTTTATTGCATTTTAGGTTTTGAGGTACATGTGAAGAACATGCAAGATTGTTGCATAGGTACACACGTGGCAGTGTGATTTGCTGCCTTCCTCCCCATCACCTACCTCTGGCATCCCTCCCCTTGCTATCTCTCCCCA
>NW_016107429.1:284903-291539 GCF_001604975.1 Cebus imitator
TGAGGTTATTTCTGTTTCTTGGTTTTCCTTCTGACAGTCTGGCCCCTCTGCTGTAGGTCTGCTGAGGTCCACTCCAGGCCCTGCTTGCCTGGGGATCACCTGCAGCAGCTGCAGAACAGTAAGGGTTGTTACCAGCTTTCTTCTTCTGCTATCTTTGTCCCAGAAGGATACCCGCCAGGTGTCAGTCTGATCTCTCCTTTATGAGGTGGCTTTTTGGATATACAGGGGTCAGGGAGCTGCTTGAGGAAACGATCTCTTCTTTATAGGAGCTCAAATGCTGAGCTGTGAGCTCCATTGTTCATTCAGAGCTGCTGGGCAGGTACATTTAGGTCTGCAGCAGCAGAACTCATAAACTGCTTTTTGTTCCCAGGTGCTCTGTCCCAGGGATTTAGGGCTTTATTTATGAGTTTCCGTTATACTGCTGCCTTCTTTTTTTTTTCCGTCAGAGTGCCCTGCCCAGCAAGGAGGCAGCCTAGCCACTGACTGCCTGTAGAGGCTTTGCTGAGCTGTTGTGGGCTCCGCCCAGCTGCCGAGTGAACTTCCCTGCAGTCCTGTTTATATGGGTGTAGTTAGAACTGCCTAGGCAAGGGTGGCCCGCCTCTTTTAAGGTGGAGTCTCTCTGTAGTGGCAGGTTGCCTTGGCAACGGCGGGCTGCCTCAGCAATGGCTGACTACCTCTGTAGCGGTGGGCTGCCTTGGTAATGGCGGACACCCCTCCCCCACAGAGTTGGACCGTCCCGGATTCAGCTGTGCTTGTTGTGAAACTCTCAATCCAGAGAGTTTCTGATTGCTGTTCTTTTGTGGGGGTGGGACCAGCCGAGCCTGATCGTCTGGCTCCCTGCCTCAGAGCCTTTTTTAAGTTGGTGTTCCAGTTGCCTGTTGAAGAGTCGCAGGGGTCTGTTTGTTTTCCCCTGTGGCCACTCACTGCGCTGGCTTAAACAGTGGCACTGAGATTCGTGGCGTTTTTTTTTTTGCCCTGGAATCTACTGTCCTGGTTCCCTGCTCAGTCCCCTTTTAAACAGACAAATGGGCGACTTCCCGTGGCTCCAATCGCCAGCCAAAAGGGCACCCGGACCGCTGTATTTTGTGCGGAGAACCGCTGCTCTGGGGCGCCGACAAAGCAGCCGTGCGGGACAAAGCAGCGGCGCCGGCCGGCACAGCCGCGCTGGCCGAAACATCCACGCTGGTGACCTGTGGAGCTCCTCCACCTGGGAATTGCCTAGTCTGTGGGCAATAAAAATGCGGCGTCCACTCACCCTCTGAGCTTTCACTGGGAGCTGCAATCCTGAGCTGTTCCTAAACGGCCATCTTGGATCCTCCTGCTTTATTACAATATAGGAAACTTTCAGTAAGACGTCAACAAGGAGGGCTGGGATTGGGCATCCACATTCCAGATCTTAGGGGAAACATTCAGTGTTTCACCAATAAGTACCATGTCAGCTATTGGTTATTCATAGGAGCCATTTCTCATATTGAGATCATTTCCAAATATTCTTATGTGGATGAAAATTTTCTATTACGTAAATTAGTAAGCAGGCATCATACAGCAAACAATTTTGTAATTTTATAGACTATTTTATAATGTTGGAAATTTTATTTTTCTGTCAAAAGATTCTTCTAAATGTGTTAAATCAACAATTTCAGCATATATTTTGACTATGTCAGTACAAGTGTTATAATTATGACTGTATGTTTGAATAGAGATTTTACAATTACCTGTTTAACCTGGTCAGTATTTCGAACTGATGCCAATACCAGGCATCATCTTCTATGACCAGGTTTTTAATCTTTAATGGCTTAATAGCTTTACTTTTTATAGAATAATCTGAATTAGACTCTACTATCGAACTATTTTTATTTCACTCTCCACTTTGCTTTTATTGCCATTAACTTTCAAGTTTGACAAGCAAATTTTATAAGGCTTTAACAATTTTTAAAGTGGTTCATAGGAATTTTCACGCATAAATTCAGCTAACAATAATGTTAATGAAGTTAATGAAAATATATCTGTTAATGAAAAATTGTGTTGAATCTGTCACTCTTACTATTTTAGTCTCCTTTGTGTCTTCATAAAATTGTCACTGCTACACTTCACTGACAAAAATTATTTCAAATAAGGAAAAAAAGAAGGAAAACTTTCATTAAACTTTTCAACTTTAATAATACCATCATATCCGCAATGTAAATTTTTATGCCTTTTATAGCAATACTTGCCTCCTACATAGCATTTTTTTTTTTTTTTAAGAAACATGGTCTTCCTATGTTGCCCAGGCTGGTTGGTCTCCAACCCCAGGCCTCAAGGAATCCTGCATATCAGACCCAGAGCAATTTTTAATACTTCTTCCAGAACATGTTTTTTTTTCTTTTTTTTTTTTTTTTTTTTTTTTTTTTTTTTTTTTTTTTTTTTTTTTTTTTTCTTTTTTTTTTTTTTAGAATTTTAAATGATGAAATACATAAATAAGGAGATGCTGTCTTTCATTCTTGCTTCTACAAATTAATAAGATCACCACGGTAATAGAGATTAACTGTGCTATACAAAATACTTATATTTTAGATGGGTTATCAGACATGCTTCACAGTTTGATATGATATTTTTAAAAATAATGATACAATAAACATGCCAACAAAGTTACAGTAATTCTATTAAAAATTTTGATATTTGATATTTACTCTTGCTTTGTAAGCTCTGTAGGTTTTGAACATAGGCCATGCATTACTTTTCTCCTTAGATTTATTCTGTCTTTAAGTATGTTCTGACCATGGCTAGGTAATCTAAATCCAAGCAGTCACCAAAATAGCCTGGAGAGCTTGGGCCCAACTCCAGAAATTTTGAGTCAGTAGTTTTAGTGTGGGTCCCATTAATTTGCATTTCTAACAATTTTCTAATTGATGCTCATGATGCTAGTTTTCAGAAAACCTTTTTAATTGCACCAGCTATAGTGTAATTCATATACCACATCAACACTATACAACATAATTGTTCTTGTTTTACTGAAAGATCCTAAAAGGTTTTGTATCAAATAATTAAATTACCCTAATATATAGCTATGTATTAAAAATTATGTCTGAAGTTAAATTTTAAAAGGTATAAACTCATAGATAAAAGATAACTTTCCTATTAATATCAGCATATGCCTTCTAAATTACCTTCATTGAAACTACCAGTTTAATTCTCACCCAGTTTACTGGAAAACATTTTTTACAGTCCTTTCTGCCTCTGCCCTTATTATCATCTAATTAAATATGCCTGTTGCCTAATTTTTCTCAAACACAAATCTGACCAAGTTATAAAAACTTTTTTCCTCAACACAAAGTCCAAACTTCTAAATTGGGCTTAAAATAACTTTTGTGTCTTAGTCTCTGATTATATTTCTGCCTTAGCTCTTATTAAGAATTGAGCAGTTTTCTGCCTTTAACTTTGGAAAATCAATTACAGTTCAATTGTTGACTGGTCAAGACTTTACTATACCATTCCTCTATCTGGAATCCTTTCCCATTTCTCAACATTCATCCTGTTAAATTTGTGTTGAGAACTCTTACTTATTTTCCAGATATCACTTTCTCCAAGAAATCTTTCCTGGTCTCTCAAGACTATTAAGATTTTTTTTTTCCTATGGGTTTCTGAGGACTCCCTTTATAACGCTAGCTTTGCAAGACTGAAGTTGTTTTATAATTTTCCATTTAGTGCATGGGTTCTGAATTGGATTGTCAATTCCTTGAAAGCAAGGACATTTTAATTTTCTTATAGAATTCTTTCTCTCTCTCTCTCTTTTTTTTTTTTTTTTTTTTTTTTTTTTTTTTTTTTTTTTTTTTTTTTTGAGATGGAGTTTCACTCTTGTTGGCCAGGCTGGAGTGCAGTGGCATGATCTTAGCTCCCTGCAATAGCCACTGCTTGCCCTCTTCCACTCCAAACTGGAGAGGGAGATACACAGGAGCATGAAGTTGGAGCTTTCTTTAATGAGTAATAGAGTATAACCTGAGAATCTGGCCCTAACTGATTCATCCAAAAACAGTGTTATCTTGATTGGTCAAGCTACTTATTTTTCTAAGCTTAAGTTTTCTCATTTCCAAATTAATATTATTTGTTTTATGTTATTTAAAGAGACAATAAAGCAACAGAACCCAGTTTTTGGCACATGGAAAGTCCTTAATACTATTGGCTATAAGCTTCTTACATTTTGTAAGAAGTTCATTAGGTTCATCCTCATTTATCTATTGTGACATATTTTTTGCATTGAATTTAATCCCCTTTATTTGTAAATACAAAACATTATTTCATCAAATTTTGAATCCCAAATCTAATAAACATGAAATAAAAGTAATTAACATTTTTCTCTAAATAATTGAAGGATTTCTTTTAATACAGATAACTTTCTTTGAAATATTTATTTTACCAATATTTTATAAATAATTGCTGTATCCATGTTAAATAGATTTCTCTAAATTACAAGTGGTATTTGCATTACATGCACTAGGTTCAGTTGGCAAATTAAAATACAAAGCAGATTTACTTTATGTGTAAGGAGGAATTTCAGAGGAATCATAATGAATACATTTATTTATCCATTCCTTTAAAGAAAAATACTCTATAATATGGTACTCACTGAAGAGTGATAAAGTAGGTATCTATCAAAGGGTGATGGTGAAGATCAAATTCTTTCTGAAATACTATATTTGAACTTGACAAATGTTAGTGGTCTTTCCTATAAATTAAAATAATTAGAGATTCAATGAAACATGCCAGCTCCAAAAACCTTAGGCCTATTTATATTTACGACTTTACTACTTGGTTTTACAACGAATTTAGAAAAACAATGTGAATTCTTATTAAAAGAAACAAAGTATAAATTTTAAATATGGCAGTAGCTTTCAAAGATGGTTTTCTTAATTAGAAAAAGAGAAATTTTGAAACTCTCACATAGTATTTAATTGACAGAGTATTTATTTTACTAATATAAAATATACTAAGTTTTGTGTATTATTAATATTTCTCATAGGATTTTGTACACAGTTAAGGTATAGTAACCTCATTTAATAATATAAAAGCAAAATATAATTTTCAAGAACATTTTAAGAAAAAAATAGGTGTTAAACTATTACTGGTTTTTCTTGTCCTCAGACTTCTGCAATTGTTCACACAAAAATAAAACAGAGATGCCAATTGTTTTAACTAACTTCATGCTGTAAATATAAATGGCTGGAAAAGAAGACAAGGTTAGCAATAAAAAGTTTAAGAAGAAAAAGAATAAGGCCAACTGAGAAATACATATTTTGCCTTCAAGAAAACTGCAGACCCTCATGAAGGCACATACTTTTTTCCTCTATTTCAATGGATTTAACTTTGTGATTATTTCTTTGTTGTCTAATGTGTATGTCTCTTCTTTCTCCAACAGTACTGTAAGTTTTTAAAGACTGAATTTGTAGTCCTGCATTTCTTTTGTATGTTCCATTGTAATAAGTATAGAAAGGACACTAAAACTTACCAGCAAAAGCTGGCTGAATGAATACAGTTACAGATATGGGTAACAACATGGGTGAGATGAAAAATAATGAGTTGAAATATGTTTCAAGGTATGTGTTTATCAAGAAATAGTATTTAACTCAAACTATTTGGAACTATGCTCCCATTTTTTTCCCAAATAGATAAAAAGCGAATAGATGCCTTTAGTGTAAAGATTTAAAAATATATAGTTATCAGTTTTAGAGTGGTGATTTGAAAGTACATTAATGAATTTTCATAACCTTTTAAGAATTCTACAGCAATGCTTAGTATATTCTGAATTCATTTGCTTTCTTTCATTGATGCCAATGTCTAAAAACATTAGCATGAATGAAAAAAAACAACAAGATACCATGTCCTGGTTTTGACTCACATAGTGCATTGAGTGGTGGCCTGCTGAAATACACGTTTACACAGATCTTGTCACTGTGGTCCATTTTAAAAAGGGATTTTTGCAGATATAATTGAGCTAATAATCTCAAAATGAGATCATCCTGGATTATCTGGGTGAGCTCTAAATCCAATACTGTGCACTAATATAAGAAAAGAAAGGAAGAGGAAGATTTCAGATCTATACAAAGGAGAAGGCTATATGAAGTAGAAGTTAAAGATTGGAAGCAGAGATTCGAGATATCCATTACACTGGAATGTAAGCAAATCTTTGCGATGAGAAAGGAGGATTTACTGCACTGGAATGTCTCTGGTAAGGGAGATAGTCTCAATATATAATTCTTTTTTCCCCCCATTTATTTATTTTATTGCATTTTAGGTTTGGGGGTACATGTGAAGAACATGCAAGATTGTTGCATAGGTACACACGTGGCAGTGTGATTTGCTGCCTCCTCCCCATCACCTACATCTGGCATCTCTCCCCTTGCCATCTCTCCCCAGCTCCCTATCCCCCACCGTCCCTCCCCTGTTACCCCCCAGCTGACCCCAGTGTGTAGTGCTCCCCTCCCTGTGTCCATGTGTTCTCATTGTTCAACACCCACCTATGAGTGAGAACATGCGGTGTTTGATCTTCTGCTCTTCTGTCAGTTGGCTGAGAATGATGGTTTCCAGGTTCATCCATGTCCCTACAAAGGACACAAACTCATCGTTTTTGATGGCTGCATAATATTCCATGGTGTATATGTG
>NW_016107429.1:291779-301154 GCF_001604975.1 Cebus imitator
TGAGATGGTATCTCAATGTAGTTTTGATTTGCATTTCTCTGATGACCAGTGATGATGAGCATTTTTTCATATGTTTGTTGGCCTCATGAATGTCTTCTTTTGTAAAGTATCTGTTCATATCCTTTGCCCATTTTTGAATGGGCTTGTTAGTTTTTTTCTTGTAAATCTGTTTTAGTTCTTTGTAAATTCTGGATATCAGCCCTTTGTCAGATGGGTAAACGGCAAAAAATTTTTCCCATTCTGTTGGTTGCCGATTCACTCTAATGACTGTCTCTTTTGCTGTGCAGAAGCTGTGGAGTTTGATTAGGTCCCATTTGTCTCTTTTGGCTTTTGTTGTCAACTCTTTTGGTGTTTTGGTCATGAAGTCCTTGCTTATGCCTATGTCCTGAATGGTTTTGCCTAGATTTTCTTCTAGGGTTTGTATGGTGTTAGGTCTTACGTTTAAGTCTTTAATCCATCTGGAGTTAATTTTAGTGTAAGGTGTCAGGAAGGGGTCTAGTTTCTGCTTTCTGCACATGGCTAGCCAGTTTTCCCCACACCATTTATTAAACAGGGAATCCTTTCCCCATTGCTTATTTTTGTCTGGTTTGTCAAAGATCGGATGGTTGTAGATATGTTGTGAAACAGCCGCACTGGCAACCTGTGGAGCTCCTCCGCCTGGGAATTGCCTAGTCTGTGGACAATAAAAATGCGACGTCCACTCACCCTCTGTGCTTTCACTGGGAGCTGCAATCCTGAGTTGTTCCTAAACGGCCATCTTGGATCCTCCCCCCCTCAATATATAATTCTTATGTTGTTTCTAAATGCCTTTGTTCCAAAGGAACATGAGAGATTCTAGTGAGAGTTGGATCCCAATTCCCTCTTCCCTAGATACTGATACATCCCCATAGGATGTATAACACCCCCATATCTTATTGGTACCCACATATGTGATATTTCTAGAGCTTGTTTAACAAAGACATGGCTAGTTGTAATAGCCCAAACTATATGTTATTTTGAATTTATTATAGAAGAATATAGCATGTGGCAAATAAATCCTAGATTATTTTCTTTTATAGGTAGTGGTTAAGACTTGTATTTGGTAATCCATAATGACTTTGTAGAGTATGTCTCTGGAATTATCTTCTGAGATACAAAAGGATTTATTATACCTCTTAATTTGATTAGAGTTTATTGTCTGTGAAATGCTTATTCTGACTCTAGAAAGAGGGATTTGAAACTTTTGTACAGATTTTTGCCATATATTAGGGTAGGCATATATATACCACCAGAACTAAGTCTTAAAATGATAAACATGCAATCAATGTAAGTTTCTTCAAAGTAGTTACAAGATTTCATCTGACTTAATATTAAAAGTGGTAAAAGACAGAGCTATTTTCAAGTACAGCAATGCTTGATATACTAATAACTACAAAAAGTAAGAGAACTATCTAAATCATAATTTAAAACAAAATAAGTAATATATCAAGAAACAAATAGTTTTAAATCAAAGTTTTATCAGACGTGATATTTGATTAGTAGCAAGTCAGATGCCAGGCTTTAAACAGACCCTTCTAAATCCTGTATTCCTTAATCCTTAAAATTAAGTCAGATGAAATTTTCATGAGAGTATAAGTTGCAGATTGTAAATTATTGGGATCAATAATACGTGATAAGGAAAGGCAAGAAAAATAGAATATTTACTGGAGATCCAGATGATGTCACACAATTAGTTTTTAGCTATGGTATAATCTTTTTTGAAAGTCTGTTCTACTTCCAGAAGTGTATGGAATATGGGATTTAGAAGGGTCATGTTTAAAGCTTGGCCTTTGACTTGCTACTAATCAATATCAAGTGCCTGATAAAACTTTGATTTTAAACTATTTGTTGATTGATTAATTACTTGTTGGTTTTGTCCTAAATTAAGATTTAAATAATTCCATTATTTTTTTTGTAGTTATTAGCATATCAAGCATTTCTGTACTTGAAAGCAGCCCTGTATATTACCCTTTTTAATTTTCAGGAATATGAACATAATCATAGTTTAAGTGTTGACGGTAGTAATTTATCTGCCTTCATAAAGCAATGTACATTCAAAGGAAAGTGGAATCTACTAGAAACACTTTGAGGAAGAATGCTATAGATTTTAGAAGTTATCGCTGACTTGGTTTTATTTTGTGCAAGATGCTATTGCACTTTTAACTGATGTCAATTGTTATTTACTAATAAAATAATGCCTCAAAATTTTCTTTTCCATACTCCAGCAAGACGTTGGGAATTATTTTTTTCTGAAAATGTCTCTGTTTTCATATAATTTTGCTCATCTCTATAACACAAGTTGAACTAAAAATGGGGTTAATAGAAGTTTCTTGATGTTATGAAAGATCATGGAACTGATTTTACTCAAGGCGCAGAATATTTGTGAGATTCACTGGCATCACTCCAATAATCAAATGGTAAAGTGCTATGACAAGAGGAATTAATGGCAGCAGAGCGTCAGAAATATCTGCTTCAGAGTCATGTAGTTTGTTTCCCACTGTAGTGTAATATAAGGAGGCAATATGTTTTCATTCACTTCTTGCTTTTTTAAGAATGAGCATTTGTTATTTCACCTCCTACCTGTATAACAAAGCAAAGTTGTACTATTTGGTGCCATTTTGCTGAAGTAGGTCAATATATATACAAAAAGAATAGGTTCATACAAAGAAGATATAGGGCGTTTATTGGTTTCTAATATTTGTTTTTTACAAATGCACGGCATAAAAACATTCTAAATACTTGAATACTTAATGCAGTTTTACATTATTTTTCTACGTAGTGGACAAATGTGATAAAGACTATGTTTATGTCTATATGTTTATATGTCCTTTCAGAGGAATAACGTATTATTATAAGTAATATCATATTTACTTTTTGTGAGCTCTTAATATTTTTCATATTCTAGTAGGTCAGTTTTGATATTAAGATAATTAAAACTTTAGAAATGCATTATACCAGCATATTCAAATGCACAGCTTACCTACATATTTGTCAGTCTCATACACTGTTAGCATTCATAATGAACACTTAGCATTGCAAAATAAGAATAAAGGAAGTCTTTTTAATTGATGTTAAGGTAGTGCTCATAAATTAGAAAAATTAGGGGAAATAAATTATTGAAATTAGAGGAACTATATGAAGCAGATAGACCATTTATTTTATTTTTATAAAATAAATAGCTATCTAGATTTGTTTTTACATATTTTTAAACAGTAAAGTTGTTTTGAGGTTCTTATTAATAATTGATTTACACCTAATTGTTATAAATGATCAAAGGAAGCTTTTAAAAATAGTCTTATTAGTATAATCTCTTTATTATCTTATAAATTACAATTACATATATACTGTTCCAAGGGGTTTGTGGCGCTAAACAGTTAAACTTTATATTATTCAAAGCTTTTTTTTTTTGAGACAGAGTCTCACACTGTCACCCAAGCTGGAGTGTAATGTCATGATTTCAGCTCACTGCCACCTCTGTCTCCTGGGTACAAGCAATTCTCCTGCCTCAGTCTCCTGAGTGGCTGGGATTACAGGTGTGTGCCACTACTCCTGGCTAATTTTTGTATTTTAGGTAGAAAGGTGGTTTCACCATGTTGGCCAGGCTGCAGGCTGGTTTTGAACTCCTGACCTTGTGATCCACCCACCTTGACCTTCCAAAGTGCTGGGATTCCAGGCATGAACCACCATGCTCAGCTTATTCAAACTTTCACAATTTATCTCTATGAGTTTGTATTATTAATTTAAATGGTTATTTAACAAATTTTAAGTGAGCTAATCCTGTGTAAGAGACATTGACTTAAGTCCTGAAGATACAACAGGAGACAAAACAGGCAAGAAACAACAAAGGAAAATCAAAATGCTTAAGGAACAGTTGATTTGGAAGAGTTGGTTTAGGATGTCAGTCAAATTGTGCAGAAATGATATCGGGAGCTATTTCTATAATGAGTATATGATACAAAAATATCCTGGGTCAAACTATTTTAATATAATCTATATGTAAATTAATTGATCACTTAATATCAAGTAGATAGAGGAGACTTGCACTTATATAACAACATCCTAAATTTCAGACTTTAGAAATGTTCTATTAAAAAATAGCATTCAAAGTAGTATTATTCCTTGCTATACTATACTACACAGAAGTGCTTTGGCCTACATAGAAAATTTTTTTATAATTGTGTTTCTAAAAGGCTTTCAAATTGTGTGAAAACTAGAAGCTTGCAGAATGCTTGTGTTCATTACAAATTTGCTGTTTTATTTTATTCAGCCCTAATGATTTTCATTATCTCCTTAGTTGATAGAATCCTTTTCCAAAACCAATAATCTCTTGAAATCCACTGAGCCACAAATTACTCATTAGAGAAAATTTTCAAAGATCATTACCTTTACTATAGATGTTCACTTTTCATCTCCTGCATACTCTCTTGTAATGCTCCTTATAATAAGGGTAGGGGAGATTATGTAGTTACAGAGTGATTTCAATGAAATACAGACCAATGGCTTGTTTACCATTTGAAAGACTGAATTTTATTAAAGGTCAGCATTGCATTGTGTTTAACCTTAATTTTATATTTGAAAATCTAATGTGTTATCATTAAAACATAAATAAGACCTTAGTTATACTATTCTGATAGTTTCTGAGATGTTTCGTGATTTTATTATAATTTTTAAAGGAGCAAATGTGTATGAATATTTGATGACCTGCAACAGTCGAACACTAATTTAGTCTGGGAATTATTTCTAATTTAGAACGTTTCTTATAAAATAATATAGCTTTATTTATGGATTACTCTCATTACCCTCAAAGCTGCCTTGAAACCTCTGTACTGATATTCTAATGTTTTATATGTGGAAATAATTATAAGTTTAATAAAAATGTAAATATTTTTATCATATAACAAATATTGCTATTAAGAAAAATTACATTCAACCTAATTTATATCTTTCTTTATTAAAGACATATCAAAAGAGAGATTTGATAACCAAGCCTTTAGGAAATCTTGGTTTAAATATTGACAGTGTTAATTGTTTGCCTTGTGATCTTGGGCAAGTTATTGGTTCCTTTTTTTCCTCCATTTTCTCACATGCAAAAAAGTAAACTGGACTTATCCTATGAAGCTCTGACCATAGTACCTGCCCCATGGACATTTTAATGGATGTTTGGCTTTTTGCTTTCCTAGGCCACCATTTGCCATTTGAAGTACCCTCTATGCTTTGAATGTTAGCTGGCAGCAAACACTGCCTCCTGCTACGGGAGCACACAGTGTTGGCACCTCCTTTTCCGGCCTCCAATTCCAAAAGGAAACAAGCACAGGACCCAGACATTGTAGAAATATTCATCATGCCAACGTGCATTCAGAGCTACTGGCAGGTAAAGATTAGGAACAAGAAATTAAGTTTTTAAAAGTTATTATAATAGAAAGAGCAGCAACAGGGAACATCCATTACCAGAAATAATTTTTGGGGTTTTCTTGTAGAAAATGTTGATATTAACCGAGATATACAATTATATCTGTACTGGTCATTAAAATAAGGTTTGGGGCTCTTTTCTTACTGTTTAGCATCTGGCCTAGTTCCCAGCCTTCCCCGATATCCTCTTAATAAAATCCTTTTTTGCTTAACCCAGCAAGCATTGCTTGAAATGCTTACAAATAAGAACGCCCTCTGATACAGAAAGTGGTTACTGACTGTTAATTATTGTGTTATTATAAAGTGGAGCAATTAGTTCATAGGATTTTTTCAATGGACATATCAAATCTTTCATTTTTAAAAAAGTAGGCTGCATTAGATGACCTGAACTTTACATCTAATAGAATTATGGTGATTCTGTGATAACACAATTGGCCTTTCCTATCCCTGGGTTCAACATGCGTGAATTTAACCAAATACAGATCACAAATTTTGTTAAAAAAAGCATCTGTACTGAACTTGTGCAGATTTCTTTCCTTGTCATTGTTCTCTACACAATACAGTGTAGTAACTATTTACACAGTGTTTATGTTGTATTAGGTATTATTGGTACTCTGGAGATAATTTAAAGTATAAAGGAGGATGTGCATAGGTGTCATGCAATACTATGCCATTTCGTATCAGGGACTTGAACATCTGAAAATCTGGGTATCCATGGGGAGTTTTAGCACCGGTCACCCTTGATTACCAAGGGACAACCTTATGAGAAATTTGTTATATCTATTCTATGTGAATGATAAAGAAATTGAGTAAAACATCCTTGTACAACCACAAATAGGAAAGAAACAAAAGGACTAAAGAAAATGCTGAATTTTGACAAGAAAATGTGACATACAAAGGTTTACTAATGTGTGTTAATAATACCTTGTACTTTACAGCTAGGCTTTCTTTCAAAATAGATAAAATAACATTTGAAAACACTCAAGAAATGACTCCATTTTAATTATTTTATGTCATGCTTACATTAGGTAAAAGAGCCTGTTTTCACATCGCTTTCCTACATAGTCCTGGTGCTAATTAATTCGGCCATACAAATCCATAAAATGAGCACTAAAAAGACATAAAAAATAATTGACCTCCCTAAGGCAGCTTTCTTGGCTTTTGCTGGTGGGATATAGATTCATTAAAGTACTTGTCATTATGTGTATTCATTAAAAAAGGAAACAATCTATTCTGTCATCAACAAACCAAATAAACTTTCTAACCTATTGCTAGTTCCCAGATAACATTTAGTTTAATTGGTCTGACCCTGACTATCCTTTAAGGCTTTTCAAGAAAAAAAGTAGGCAGACACATGTGGAGTGAAATTAAGTGGGCCTGGCACAACCTCCTGAAGTTGCTCTGGTAACAATAGATTTAGAATACGCAAAGTTCAAGTGAATATGAATTGTAAGTGACTGCTGAACTACCAGAGATCAGAGCAAAATTCAGCAGTTCTGGATACTGTTAGTAAACATTTTACATTTTTTACTAATACCAAACATTTTTACATTATTGACAATATCATAAAATGTCATACTATAGAATATTTGTAAAACTATACATGCAAAAAATATGAGAGACATAGACAATATATTATTATCATTATTTTATGAAAGTTGATAAGGAAAGTAAAAACACTAACAGGTTATTAGAAAAATGGCAAAGGACCTAATGAGGAAATACAAATTGCCAATAAAAATATTCAAATATTCTAGAAATAGAAGATTTGCATGTTTAGTAATACACTATTTTTTTTCTGTGTGTATAAAATTGACAAATATTGGGAAACCAACAAACATGACATTCATTGATGGAAAGTTGCTGCGGAATACTCAGTCCTATACTATTATCTAGGATACAAAACTCTCTGGAAAGAAAGCACCAGGAGCCCTTAAAAATGTATTCCTTTGGCAGGGTGCAGTGGCTCATGCTTGTAATCCCAGCACTTTGGGAGGCTGAAGTGGGTGGATTGACTGAGCTATGGAGTTCGAAAGCAGCCTGGGCAGCATGGTGAAATCGTGTCTCTACTAAAAATACAAAAATTAGCTGGGAGTGGTAGCAAGCGCCTGTACTCCCAGCTACTCGGGAGGCTGAGGCAGGAGAATCACTTGAACCCGGGAGGTGGAGGTTGTAGTGAGTGGAGATCACACCACTGCACTCCAGCCTGGGTAATAAAGCAAGATCCAGTCTCAAGAAAAAAAAATGTAATTACTTTTAACCAAGTGATTCGACTTCAGGAATCTATCCTGAATTGATAATAGAAATTTTGGACCCCACATTTGGACTATTGCCTTTTTTAAAAACCAAAGCATAAATAGAGTTGTAATAAAATTGTTACAACTTAGTTTTAAATGAATAAGGTTGAATTAAAAAGTCTCCTTATATAGCATGGCCAAAATATATGTATAATCATATACACACCTATGTACATGTGAGAATATATGAGATACCTTTATATCTGAAACTAAAAAATAAAACAATTCAAGGGAATATTTAACATAGGTATATCAAAAATATGTAATTTCAGCTAATTTACATTTTGTATGATATTCTTGTTTTTCAAAATTTCTATACTGAGCAGATTATTTAATACATTATAAAATAATTTTAATATGTCTGTAAACGAGAACTTCAATTCTAACATCTTACAAAGAACAGAGGTAAAAGAGAAAGAAAAAGTTGTTAATCTTCCAAAACTGTTCATCACAAAATTCTCATGCTATTGTTTTGCACTTGACCATTCCATGGGAAAGTTGACAGTCACTTCTTTCAGAACATTTATATACTCTGGTGGAAGAAGAGAAACTGTGGTCATAAATGCTTGTTATGTTTCCTTCACTCCTTACCCTGCAAGGTCAAACATAGCCCTCCCGCTCTTGAACTGCCTAATTCAAAGTGTTATTTTTAGTTGAAATTGAATTCAAATGCAATTTGCTATCTGGTTTTCTGATTTACAGTGGCAAAATAAATGGAAAATATAGGAAAATTTTTGAAGGAAGGGCGTGTTTGTGTCTGATGAGAGTGCTGAGTAACATAGGAGGCAATATTCCAAAAAGAGCAAGAAATCAGAGGGATATTTTTATAATGAAAGGTGACCTAAAACATCTTTTTTTCTCTTTTTTTCTTACATTTCAAAAATTTAAACAATGTGGCTCTCTCTGTATCAGTAATATCATGACATATGTTGGTGGTCTTTGAATATGTCGTGATGATTAAAATCTTCACTAATGTATTTGTGTCTCCAATGTTCAAATTTCTTCCCCTATGCAGTGTTTATTTAGTTAAGAAGCTGAATTACTGATATCATTGACATTTCTATTCAGGGAGAGTTCTCCTTTTCTGTTTTAATTCTCCCACTGTCTTCCCAGTGTCTTCTGTGGGAGAATTGCCTTCACATATCACTTATCTCATATCCTGTCTCAGATTCAAAACTTTTGAGGAACCCAACACTATGTACTTCTGCAGCATAAAAAGTGATAAGACATTACTTTTTAATAGGGTGTGGTTTACTGGTCTGTGCAAATAGGAGCACAAGAATCATAAATGCCACTGTTATTTGAACCTGAGAGAATATTTTAACATTGGAGTTTATCAATAAAACAAACAAAAATGAGAGAAATAAAAGGAATAATTAGGAAAAACTATCATGACATAAACCATGGTGAAGATTTACTAAACAACCGGCCGGGCGCGGTGGCTCAAGCCTGTAATCCCAGCACTTTGGGAGGCCGAGGCGGGTGGATCACGAGGTCAAGAGATCGAGACCATCCTGGTCAACATGGTGAAACCAGGTCTCTACTAAAACTACAAAAAATTAGCTGGGCATGGTGGCGCGTGCCTGTAGTCCCAGCTGCTCAGGAGGCTGAGGCAGGAGAATTGCCTGAACCCAGGAGGCGGAGGTTGCGG